>NW_027210770.1:545000-665000 GCF_029030835.1 Brachyistius frenatus | reverse complement strand
CCCCCGCAAACACACCGCGACACAGACTGTCCACGGCGATGTCTGCCAGCTACACACACACACACACACACACACACACACACACACACACACACACACACACACACACACACACACACACACACACACACACACACACACACACGCAGCAGGTTAGTTAACGGTGACTCAGCACTGACAGAGTGAAATCTCTGACAGGAAGTCCTCCTCACCTCCCTCCCGAGCCTCCGAGAAACAAACGAGTGGATGGACTCGTCATCCTCTTTGCCTTTTTTCACCAGCATCTCCATGGCAACGCTCCACAGGAGGGGACGAGAGAAGGGGGGGACCGTCCTCATAAGTCCGCTGGAAGACAGAGAGGGACGAAAAGTCCATACGAGAATCTGTTTCATCTGACTCTCGACAGGAAGTCCCTCATTTACAGTCACTTTATTAGGTACACGTGGACAGATGTTGAATCTGCATGAACAACTGCATCTACAGTCAAAAAGTATTCAGACCTCTTAATACTTTCTGAAAGGAGAAGCAGCATCAGTCTCTGCTGGGAGGTTCAATACATCATGATGGTTCACTGTCGGGGTTTTATCAAGCAGCTGTTCACCAAACAGAAATCTCCAAGAAGTTCTGATCAAACCGTCTGACGTGTCGTAGCATTCAACCATCAGTGATGTCATCAACCATCAGTGATGTCATCAACCATCAGTGACGTCATCATCCATCAGTGATGTCATTATCCATCAGTGACATCATCGTTGGTTCATGAACGTTATGAATCCTCCAGTTCAGATTCTGTCCGTCACCATCTTGCTAGTTCAGAGCAGTTTGGAGGAGGAAGTGACCATATTTGGACGAGCTGGGGGCGGAGCCAGCGGTGGATCTGATTGGAAACCTGACGATACTACGTCCCGCCCACCGACAGCTGTAACCTGACTGCACCACAGGCCTGTCAATCAAACAGACACGCCCCCAAAAACAGGTCTTCTTGAATCTTCTTTTCTAATGAATGAGGGATTATTTTCAGATGGACCTCCAGAAAACTAAGAAGAAGGAGTGACTTTAGCTAACAACACCGAGATAACTGATGGACACATTTTATTCACTTTGGATTTGATGAGAGAAGTTGAATGGGAGTCTATGGAGCCGGAGGCTTTTTGGAGCCGACTTCTAGTGGCACTCGCTGGTATTGCAGCTGAAGACACTTCTGGATCAGAACCATTTTACAGACCTGAAGCTACGAACACTTTTATAAACAGTCTGTGGTTTCACTGAGCAAATTTGATTTGTTTACATTTTGAAAATGAAGTGTATGTTATCTTTTATTTTTCAAGCTACGAACACTTTTATAAACAGTGAATACTTAGAATACAACATGAAATAAGTGGTTGATTTGACCACCCAACCCAACACGAACACCCCTCCCTCCCTCTCTTCTACCTGACTCCTGAAGGCATCTTGCGAAGTTCTCCATTCACATACAGATATCTGTTCTTAGAGGCAACGTGACTGTAGGTGACGGGCAGGATGTCGGCAGTGAGACCGAGGTCCTCCATCTACACACAGAAACACACATGTAACACTTGTTAATAATGAATTCATTTTGAATATCACTGTTGGACTCATTCAGACGACTCAGCAATAAACCTTTAAGTGTGAAACAGTTTCTGATATCTTCACATTCAGGACTCGTTTGTCATCCTCAGATACTTTGATTGTGTTTCTTTCAGACGCCGTTTCATATTTCAAGCAACAACTGAAGGTAAAAATATCATGATGCTGATTTTATGGCATAATAATAACAATAAGTTCATAATTATAACAAGGAGTTTTCCTAAGGTCTCATTTTTTAATGATCTGTTTCATTCATTTCTTTCTTCAGTTGAGTTTATAAATCTCTGCAGCTGATTTCTAAGTCTGATATTAATCTTCCATCTTCTGTTTGTTCCTGACAGACGACACTCGTTCATTCAACACTTCGTCGCCGAGACACAACTCACCATGTTGAGTGTGTTGCGTCCCACCGTCCCGGCGGGTCGGATCCCACGAGGTCCGTGTTCGAACACGGCTCCATCGGACCTCCGAGTGGACCAGAGCCAGCCGCCAAAACGACTGCTGGACTCCAACAGAACCACCTGTTGGATTTCATCACACACACACACACACGTGTAGTTTACATGATGTTTCATGTCCACGTGTTTCATTAATACTCTTTATTATTTGTATATTTTTATGTGTTGGATGTTTGCCTGCAGTTATGGGTCGTGGTTACACATATTAATGTCATGAACATGTTACGCATGTTATGCTTCAAAACATGTAAAAAAAAAATCATCCATTTTCTCAAGTTTTTTTTTTTAATCAAAAAATTTGACGGTCCGATCGGTGGTCCATATACTGATTCCTGTTCCTGCAGGTTCCTCCAGCTGGTCCTCTGTGATTACCCAGAGTTCATCAGTGAGGGTCGGGATCATTGACTGTATATAAAGGACAGGTGGACAGAGACATCATCCCTGCTGCTGACTCAACTGTTCTCACACGGTCCAATTGTACCAGTTCTGTTTAATGTTCTGTTGTGTTCTGTTCCTGATGTTCCTGATGTTCCTGATGTTCCTGATGTTCCCCTCCCACTGTGACAGTCAAGGTCACATCCTCTGAAGTGACAGGAACTGGACACTGTGTGTGTGTGTGTGTGTGTGTGTGTGTGTGTGTGTGTGTGTGTGTGTGTGTGTGTGTGTGTGTGTGTGTGTGTGTGTGTGTGTGTGTGTGTTACCTTGGTAACCAGGGGGTTCTTGCACAGGTAGTAGGAGGCAGCCAACCCCCCGATCCCGCCTCCGAGGACCGCGACCGTTCTCATTGGCTGGCTGCAGACACAGCTTCCATCCAATCAGAGCGGGGCTTCAGGACAGCAGCAGGGTGGGTGGGGGTGAAGAGGGTGAGCTGCAGGGTGTGTCTGATGAAGATGAAGGCCTGTTGATGATGATAATGAGACAGTTTGTTTATCAGACATCTCCTTCTGTCACCAGCTGTCTGTCCAACTGTCCACCGTTTGTGTCCTCTCAGAGGACCACAGACTTCTCTGCTGTTCCACATTAATCATGTATTTTTAATTACCTGATTAATAACCGACCACATGAACACACATCATACAGATTGTCTGAGGGTGGAGCTGTGAGAGGTCAGAGGTGAACTTCCGGGTCCCCGCAGGTCGTTAGGTGACACTCTGACGTAATAACATATTTCATAATAACGTGATAAGAGTTATAAAACGAAAGAATATTTAAATTAATGTCAGCTGATCAGGTATGAAGTGTCTGTTGATGATCAGCATCTCCACGTGCTGCTCTGAACCAGGTCCAGATTCAGGACAGGGACCCGGATCTGGTTCTGGACGTGGTTCTGGGTCTGTGCTTCACTTCATACTTCACACACAGCGACAAACTACCAGCACACACACTCCTGAACACACACCTGGACACACTCCTGAACACACACCTGAACACACACCTGACACACTCCTGAACACACACCTGGACAGACGGAACAGAAACTGTTACCTGTGTGTGTCTGTGACACAGCAGCGGTGTGTTGGTCCGTGTCCCGTCGGTCCGGTGTGTGTGTGTCTCTTTCTCTGTCACTCCACAGCTGTGAGTTACACTTCCGACTTCTGGCAGGACTCCTTCATAATAAGAGCAACGTCTCCTTCTTCTGAAGCCTTTATGGTTTTGAATAAACGATGAAATGGAGCTTTAGCTCCACCAACAGGTCGGAGGATGGCACTGCATCATAAATACTCACCAAATACAAATCAGCTCAACAGTGAATTTTAATGAATTAGAGAATATATCAGTATTTTATTTCTGTCTGTCAGACAGGAAGGTCACGTGATATGTTTGCAGCTGTCTTCCTGTCTGAAGGACGATGTGTTGGAAGTTTGATAGTTGTGTTCTGTGTTAGTGTGTTGATGCTGTTGTGTATTTGTGAACAGCAGATTCAGGATCAGTTTTTACCTGAGAGACACCTGAACTCGTCTGTCTAATGAAACTAGACCGAGATGACCCGGACAGGTGTTCAGGTGTGTGTGTGTGTGTGTTGCTGTGTACATCAACCCTGCTTAATGTTTTAAGATTACTAGTTTGTACTGTTGCACCACCAGAAGGAGCAATTTTAATTTGTATTGTGCAATGACAATACTATTCTATTCTGTTCTGTTCTGTTCAGTTTTATTCTATTCATATCTAAACATATCTGAACTATAACTGAAATATATCTGAAAAAAATCTGAAATAAATCTGAAATATATCTGAAATAAATCTGAGGGCTGACTGAGAAAGGACGGATCATTTCTGATGTAAGAAAACATCCAGTTTATTATATCAATAATGTCTTCCATCAGCTGCTTCTCTTCCTCCACTGACTGTTTGTATCAGTGAATACGACACGTTAAACAGCTGGAAGTGAAATAAAGACAGACAAACACACTCTCTCTCTCTCTCTCTCTCTACATCAGCCTAATGCTAACAGTCAACCTGAACATGGGATGTTTGTAACTCTACTTGGCCTTCTCATTAAAACATGTCTCCTGTTCATGGACACACAACATGTGATGAAGACATGCGAGACATTTGACATTTAACAGTTCGTCCTTCCAGAGTAAAGCAGCTGATGGACGTCTCTGAGCTGAGCCGTCCTGACCCGTCTCTCCGTCACCGGGTCGTCTTTTAGCCGCTGCAAAGTTCTGTTGAAAAGATTAATCTTCTTATTGTCCTGGTCGTCAACGGAACCGGAGCTCCAACAGAGCTGTGGACATGTCCCCTCACATAGTCTGCAGACCCCCTGTGTATCCCAGTGTGTCTGTGTGTCCCTGTGAGTCCCTTTGTGTCCCAGTATGTCTCTGTGTGTCCCTGTGAGTCCCTTTGTGTCCCTGTGTGTCTCTGAGTCCCTGTGAGTCTTTGTGTGTCCCTGCGAGTCCGAGTCCCTGTGTGTCCCTGAGTCCCTGTGTGTCTCTGTGAGTCCGTGTGTGTCTCTGTGAGTCCCTGTGTGTCTCTGTGAGTCCCTGTGTCTCCCTGTGAGTCCCTGTGTGTCTCTGTGAGTCCCTGTGTGTCCCTGTCCTGAGAGACAGACGTTGGTCCTGAGCTGCTGGACCAGATTAGTAGAAGAAAGGCAGAGATCTGATGTTTGTTTGACTTTGGTGTGCAAAAGTATACTCTTTATTCTTATTATATATCCAACTTTATTTTGCCCCGACCCGTCCCCTCCACCCAGCCCCCACAACCGGTGGCAACTCAGTCACCAGTTACTGTCACTGTTACAATAGCCAATCAGAGCTCACCTGCAGAAAGAAGGCAACCAAACAAAGAAGAGCAGAAAAAAGGGTTACTTTCAGTTTGTTTTTTCTTGTTAAATAGTAATAAATACATTGAGATGCAGTGGTTCTTACTTTATCCTTTTCTCTTAAGCAGAAGGGTTAAAAAGTTTTTTATTTTTTTTTATTTCTGTTTCTATTTCTTTTTATTTCTTTATTGATCTGTGTTGGATCTTTAGCAGCAATCCGGACCAGTTGTCATGGTGATTAGCAGCACAGAGAGGAGGAGCTGTCTGGAGGAGGAACACGCCAGGAGGAGGAGGAGAGGAGGAGAGCAGGGGGAGGGGAGGAGGAGAAGGAGATCCCTGTCAGCAAGGCATCAGTGTCCCGTCACCTTCTCCTCCCTCCACCCCCCCCCCTCTCCCGAACCCACGCCACTCTCATACGTCTGTCTGGAGCAGGCGGAGCAAGACGGAGGGAGGACACACTGCACCGAGACCGAGAGGGAGTCCACGAGTCCTGAACACACACACACACACACACACACACCAAACACACACACACACACACACACACACACACAAATGACTCCTGATCTTTGCATTCACACCTGCTATTAAAATGTGTTCTTGTGTGTTCGATTGTTGTTGTCAATATGCAAATTAAGTGGGCGGGGCCAGTGGACTTGTCAATCATAGCGGTGCATCCAAGGTCAAAGGGAACCAACATGAGTGGATGAAGAGCCTGACGGTCTACGAACGCAGTGAGGCTGTGTGTCCGTTTGTGTGTGTGTGTATTTCTGTGTGTGTGTCCGTTTGTGTGTGTGTGTATTTCTGTGTGTGTGTCCGTTTGTGTGTGTGTGTATTTCTGTGTGTGTGTGTCCGTTTGTGTGTGCGTGTATTTCTGTGTGTGTGTCCGTTTGTGTGTGCGTGTATTTCTGTGTGTGTGTCCGTTTGTGTGTGCGTGTATTTCTGTGTGTGTGTCCGTTTGTGTGTGTGTGTGACTGCTCCTCTCTAGGAGCCTTTGAACATGAACACACTGATGTCGCAGTGTGACTCTCTCCTTCCACGTCCGGCCACCATGTGGAGTAAAAAGGAAAAAGCACGACTCCTCTCCCTCCTCTTCATCCTCCTCCTCCTCCTCCTCTCCAGACTAAAACAACAACCAAAGAGAACACACAACTCCTCAAACCCGAGAAAAATCAAATAATATTAATCAACAATAATATTAATAAAAACAAACTTATCACAATCATTCCGTTCCAATTACAGTCGCAACGAAGACAACAAACTAAAACAGGCTAAAAGGAGATTTTTCCCAGCATCCTCCTCCCTCCTCCTCCTCCTCCTCCTCCTCCTCTCATGCAGTACGAACTGTCTCCTGCAGCACAAAGTTCACCTCTTTGTCTCTGAACTCTGGCTGTGTGTGTGTAGTTGTAGTAGTTGTAGTTAAAATTGTATGGCTTTAGGGCATGGTTCAGGTTTTATCAAGAGTTGGCTGGCCCCTCGTCTGAGTCCGGCCTCCCTCTGCCCCCTGCAGCGGGGTTATTGTTGTTGGAGGCAGGGTAGTAGTCCTCAGGGGGCGGGGCTTGTGGCCCTGGGGCGGTGGGGGCCGTCCGAGTCCGGAAGGCAGACAGTCCAATTGGCAGAGCGAGGGGCAGAGATGCAGAGCCGAACTGAGAGGCCTCCATGGAAGACACCGCCCCCAGGTGGTGCAGCCCTAGGGACACGCCCACATCCATGCTGTCACTCATCTGGGGCGAGGAGCCCTGCTGGCCCCCCCCTCCACCGATGCCCGTCTGTCCGGCCTGCCTCAGGCCACGCCCACCGTTCCCGTGGTGAGAGTAAGTCGGGTGGGGGTGGTGGGGTGGGTCCAAGAAGTGGCGCTGGTGTTGTTGGGAGGCAGCCGGCTTGTGGAGCAGCAACTGGGTGTATGCTGGGTCCTGACCCCCACCTCCACCATCACTGCCGGGCCACATCCTCATCTGCTGCTGGGAGGGAGCCTGGATGGGAGGGAGGGGGGACAGAGAGGTGAGACACGATCATGTGATGTAGTTCTGTGTTTGCCACCTGCTGAGATGTCTCCAGGTGTGTCTCTGCACCGTCACCTGGACTGTCCTCCAGCAGGTGGACGTCTCACAGTAACAGGACACCAAGTCTGCAACAACGTCAGCTGTCATCAAACTGTCTCAGAGCTGAAGTTTACGGTTGACTGTGTTCACATGCCGTTTTAAACATGGCGGTTGCTCCGGTGTTCGACTGACCGCTGCACACTTACGTCATCACAGCTCCTTTTGTAACAGGGGAAGTAGCTGTCCAGGGGGAGGGGCTTAAAAAAGTAACACAAAAATAAGTTCTAGGAACGGAAAACTGAAAAGTTCCTGCGCTCCGAAAACGCCTGGTGAGTCCAAGCTGATAGAGGGAGAGTGTGTGTGTGTGTGTGTGTGTGTGTGTGTGTGTGTGTGTGTGTGTGTGTGTGTGTGTGTGTGTGTGTGTGTGTGTGTGTGTGTGTGTGTGCGCGTGTGCGTGCGTGCGTGCGTGTGTACCTGAGGGCTGGTCATCTCGTAGTCTGAATGTGTAACAGCAGAGTTGTAGTAGCGGTTACTGTAGCGGTAGTTTCGGTTGTCATTGGAAGAACCACTGGAGCCACCTGGAGGAGGAACAGAGGAACGTTAAAGACACACACACCCCAGTGTAGAGTGTGTAGTGTATAGTGTGTGTGTAGATTGTGTATTGTGTATATGGGGGCTGGAGACAGAGCTGGTGGTGGAGGTTGAATGGGAGTGGTCCATGTTCAGAGTGTGTGAAGTGTAGTGTGTAGTGTGTGTATAGTGTAGTGTAGTGTGTGTGTACCAGAGCTGGAGACGGAGCTGGTGGTGGAGGTTGAATGGGAGTGGTCCATGGCAGGAGAGGTGGATGTGGATGAACTGGTGTTGGTTCCTTCATCGGTCGTCTTCTTGAAGAAGTTGTGCTGCAGGGCGTAGAATGGCGTGATGCGGCTTTTCGGGTCGTAGTCCAGCATGCGCAGGATCAGGTCTGGAGGAGGAGCAGGACAGGAGCATGAGGAGGAGGAGAGAGGAAGGCAGCCGCCTGTAGTCTGTATGTGTGTAGTTCTGCCTCACATCCAGCAGATGGTGCTTTTCACCACCTACTCTATGTTACAGCAGTCTGCCTGTACTACAGCTGCCATCCTGAGCCCACTTTATATATCTTTGTAGTTAAGTGTCTTTTCTCGACTTTTCTTACATTCGAAGCCATTTTTTCTTTATTTTTGTGTTAAAAACCACTTCTGCTGTCTCTTTCCTCTTTAAACTCATTCACTCTGGATTAACCAGAGCCAACCAACTGTGGACAAATGTTTGCATTATTTTCCTGTGGTAAATAGATTAAGCCTTATTTAAGTGTTAATAGCCAGGGGCTTCAAAATGAATACGGACAATTAATGTGCTTAAGCAAAGGCTAAAGGTATCTATATATATAATATATTATATATACGTATATATATATAAAATATTACATATATATAATATAACCGATACCACAGAGTGATGACTCACCTTTAAACTTCAGGTAGTCACAGGGGGCGTGTCCTGGCTCTCCTGCCCTGCGGCCCCCTGGCCCCCCAGTCTCTACACCTAAAATCTCATGAAGACGCCGTGTCGCTGGGGGCTTATACTCCTACAACACACACACACACACTCATCAGTACTTAGATACTGAAAAATATAAACTCTAGTTTAATAATCCCCCTGCCCCACCGGTATATATTGTATATACAGAACATATTAGCAGCCCCCCCACCCCTGGGGTTCAGACATTCTGGACCTCCTTGCTGTTCATGAGAACTGTAAATGATCTGAGGTTCACCTTCTTCACGTCCTTGTTCTTCTTCACTGTCCACAGACCGTCGGACAGCTTGTCAAAGTACTTCCTGGCTTTAGGAGCTGCATCCAGCATGTGGCTAGGTGGAACCCCCAGAACCTCCACAATCTTGTTCATTTGGTCAACCTGATCACACACACACACGCACACACACACACGAACCGTGAATGTCGGTAAAGGAAAACACTGAATAACTGCTCTGCTGCACTAATCATGTTTACATGTTGTTGTGCTGCCGTTACCTCATTGGAGCCGCTGAACAGAGGCTCTCCTGTGTGCATCTCCACCAGGATGCAGCCCAGAGACCACATGTCGATGGCCAGGTCATAGGGCATCCCGAGCAGCACCTCCGGAGAGCGGTAGAACCTGCTCTGGATGTACTGATAAATCTGCGGGGAGGACGAGAGGAGTTCAGAGGCCGACCTTGAAGCCCGTCTCTACATCCACTCCTGCAGTGGATCACTTTATTTGTACTTAGAGCTTCATGTCAGTGAGGATCTGTGGGTTCTACTCACCCTCTGTCCGAGCTGGCAGGAGGAGCCAAAGTCCACTATCTTGATGGCAGATCTCTTGGGGTTACACAGCAGGATGTTCTCCGGTTTCAGGTCGCAGTGGATGATTGACAGCTCTGGAGTGGCCAGGAATAATAACGCTGTGGACAAAACGAGACATTGGTCAGATACACATAAAAAAGACATCATTCAAATCTAAATCTAAATCAGAGGAGGAGGATAATGTGATGGCCCCGCCCCTCATTGGGATGTATGATCAGCAGATAGACAGGACCAAAGATTTCTCTGAGACTGTCCAAGGTGTAGGACATGAGCTGGAAGGAGGAGCAGAAGAGGAGGAGGAGCAGAAGAGGCCTGACCAACAGTGGACAGAACATCTGGACAGACGTCCTCCTGAAGGACTTCAGGTTCAGGACTGACAACCAGCTGCTGGAGAACCAAGCAGACATGGAGGAGGAGGCACAGCAAGTTCTACACACACATGTGGCTGCGAAGCATTCATTCAAACTGAGACCTTTACGGACTTACTTTACATCGAACTAGATAGTCGTAAATACCGCCTTTGACATAGTCACTTTGTTGTTTACTCGAGGCAGCTTTTTTGACCGGGATCTATTTCATTATCAGTTTTATTTTTTTTTTATTATCCCGCGCGCGCTCCCGTACCGTTACGTTCTGTGGGCGCGCAAATTAGCTTACCGGCTAACAAGATCTATTCTCTACAGGAGTGACAACTGCAACGGCTGGATGTACTCACGGTTGCACAATGGCTGGCTGTTCACTCTGCTTGAAGGCGAAGCTCCCAAAGAACAACAACAGATCTAGTATAATTACAGGATAGCAATAAATCTGCACTATACCTCTTGTTTAAAATTTTTTATGGGAGGCTGTGGCTCAGATGGTAGAGTGGGTTGAACACTAATCGGAAGGTTGGTGGTTCGATCCCCAGCTCCTCCTGTCCACATGCCAAGTTGCTCCCGATGTTGTACCATCAGTGTGTGAATGTGCTCCTGATGGCAGCACCTTACATGGTGATCTGTCTCATTAGTGGGTGAATGGGTGAATGGAAAAACCATGTTAAAGCGCTTTGAGACCGAAAGGTGATAAAGCGCTATACAAGTACAGACCATTTACCATTTAGGAGGAGGAGGAGATGGAGGAGGAAGGTCAGTGAGGAGGAGGAGGAGCAGAGGAGGAGATGTAAGAGGAGGAGGAAGGTCAGTGAGGAGGAGGAGGATGAGGACGGAGGAGGAATGTCAGTGAGGAGGAGGACAGATGACGGAGGTGACGCCAGGAGAACCGGGGGAGGGGGGATGACAGGTCGTGTTGTGATTCCACCCACCTGTACAAACTCTGTGACTCCACCCACCTGTACAATCTCTCTGTGACTCCACCCACCTGTATACAAACTCTGTGACTCCACCCACCTGTACAAACTCTGTGTAACTCCACCCACCTGTACAAAGCTGCTGTGCAAACTTCCTGGTGAGGTTGAGGGAGACTCCTCTGAAGTTGGTGTTCCTCAGCAGGTCGTACAGGTTGTAGCTCAACAACTCAAACACCAAACACAGATGGTTCCTAAACATAAAGTGACGCTTCAGGTGGACTACAGACAGACAGACAGACAGACACACACACACAGAGAGAGGAAGGTTAGCAGATACAGTGAAGTCAGAATCAGAGCATTCACTCTCAGATATAAACTCCATTTAAAGTGACATCAGTGAGGTGACGATTCCATCATCCACCCAGACTTCCTGTTACTGAAGTCAACCAGCTCCTCCTCCTCCACCTTCATCATGTCCTGCTGTATGTTCATGTTCTGTGTTCCGATGAGCTACATGCCTTTTATTTTTTCATCAACAGAGGAGGTTAGTTTCACATTAAAGGCATTAATAACAGAAGATCTCTATGATCAGCACAGTTCAAATCAGACTCACACATTCAGGATATTATTTTATTTTATCATCATATTATTCTAATAAGGGTTTCAGAAGGTCACTTTTCCAGGTTCATCATGAAACCACAGAGTGAAACAATCTGATTCAGAACATAGTTAAGATCTGATTCATATTGTAAATAGGAATAAATATTGTTTCTTAAGCAACAACAGCCATGTTTACGACAGAAAATTCACTATTTCCACTTAGTGGAAACAAATCTGTGAATAAATAAGCCATTTCTGATCAGCCTGTAATGTGTGTGTGTGTGTGTATCTTACCTATGTAATATTTCATCTCAGTGTCATGCTTGTTCATGAGCTCCAGCAGGCGTAGTTCGATCTGTGCCTGGTTTAAAAATGCCTTTTTGTTCTTGATGATCTTGATGGCGACCCACTCCTGCTCGTGGTGGTCGTAGGCCTTCACCACCTGCAGACACAGGTGAGGAGAGGCGGAGTCAACTCGCTGCAGGTCAGACTGCTCCCATCACGTCTACAACGTGTGCTGTGTGTGTGTGTGTGTGTGTGTGTGTGTGTGTGTGTGTGTTACACTGCTGCTGCTCTGATTGGTTCAAACGTTAAGGACTAATCATAAGGTTTTATAAACCTTATGGTTCTCGTCCTTAGCGGACTCACCTGTCCGAAGGAGCCCTTCCCGATCAGTGAGTCTATCTCATAGCGGTCCAGCCACTTTTCTCCGTTTTTGACAATGTAGTCGTAGTTGTCGTCATCGTAGCCATCGTTGTAGACTTTCCTCTCCTTCTTGGTGCTGCTGTCCTCAGGAGGGACCTGCTGGGCCCGCCGCTTCTTCTTAGTATAGTACACCTGAGGGGGGCAGCACAGCATCAGGTCCCCGCTCTGCTGCTAGGTACGTCCTAGTGTGTACGTACACACCCTGCATCAGCTCTGGTTATTGTATGTGTGTGTGTGTGTGTGTGTTGTTGTTGTGTGTCCCACCTCATTGATGTGCTTGTAAGTTTTGATGAGGTCTACAGAGAGTTTCCTCAGGGGGGCGCTGGCAGGGTCTCTGAAACTCGGGGGGATCCTCCGCTGGATTATGGTCATATCAGACAGCACCTGTAGACAGGAATATACACACCTTTACACACTCATCTCACACACTCATCTTAGTAGAATACTGATCCCTGCCAGCTCCTTGTTACCAAAGAAGATAAAGCACACACACATGACCTCTGACCTGCTGATAACGTGACCACATCAGGCACACGCACACAGTGAAGGTAAACAAAGATCAGATGATGACATCAATCAATCAAACACCCTTTAGTTGTTTTCCTGATGAGACCATGTGACTCTGTTCCATCGTAAACGTTGCTCAGCTGACTGGCGCTGCTTCTGACTCAGAGAACTCTGTCGTGTCTCCTGGTTGTCCAGAGCAACAAGTGGAGAAGCTGAGTTGGGTCAGAAAGTTCTCATTGCAGCTTCACTGTTAAGTTTCAGCGTTCCTGATCCAGACCTTACTTTCTGTTCTGCAGGTGAACACGTGCTTCCTGTCTGGGGTTCTTCTTGACTCAACCTAGAGCACCTGAACACTGAGAACACCCCCCTGCACTCCCTCCTCCCTCAGAACATCTGGGCAGACACTCTCTGACCCGGATCCAGATCCAAAGACCACATGTTGATGGGATCAGCACATTCTCATGAACCTCGGCCCTGGAGATGGGCTCTGACACTCTGGATGTTCCAGACTGTGGTACAGGTGTGGTGTGGAGCCAGGTGACCGCTCGCTATCCGAACACACCTGACGTGCTCCTACATGGAGGGATCGGGTCTGGGTGGAGCAGCAGATTACAGATGTTAGCAGTGACCTCTGACCTCTAACTTTTAAACGTGTGGATTTGTTCTCATGGGGACATTTTATTTCCATCTGTGAGGTTTAACACAGAAAATTAGATAGATAAATATAAATATATATTATATAGATATAAATATCTATCTATCTATCTCTCTCTCTCTCTCTATATATATATATATGTATATATATATAGTATATAAATACTAAAGTTCAATGAGAGCCAGTGTGAACTGTCCAACTCCAAACCTCTCTAAGTTCATTCAAGTCCTGCTGCTCTGACTTTCAGCTGAAGAAGCCACCACGCCTCCTTGTGGAGGAAAACAATCCTGCATGCTGCACAGACTTCTAAACTTCTACTTTAAATTCATAACACCTCCTAAAAAAGACTGTGAAAGAAAGATCTAACGGGACGCTGCGGGTTATAATGGAGCTCGGTCAGTTAGCACAGTGCTAATGTCAGCGTGCATCTGAAAACTGAAACATTTCACAGGTACTTTCTCACCTGGAGACTCAGTGAGGTGGAAATAGACTCAGAGGACAGTTATTAAACCAGCTGGGAGATGAAGAGGGATCAGATTTGACTTCTGGAAATATCCTGGCAGGAGCATATACAATATATTCACCTGACATGGTGTTTTTAATTTTTTTTTTTTTTAAATGGTTTTAGTTTTTTTCCTGTTACTTTTACACTCAAATCTGTAGTGAGGGTCCTGTGTTTTCTCCCAGAAACGGGGCGGGGCCGTATTCCTGATGTCTGAAGGCCCGGCTGCCTGTATCAGACTGTCTCCATATACTGTGTAGGATGATTACTTCCCTCATCATGTGTCTTGTGTCTGATAAAATCTCCACATGGATGTTAAGAAGTTAAATCCTGGACTTTAAGTGGAGGGCTGAAGCTGGACTGTACTGATTGATGAGCTGCTGTCGGACCACCGAAGAGCCTCCAACGCTTCACATTTACACATTTAAAGAAGAGCAGCTGGATGTGAAGACACACAGGCAGCGGAGCAGGTCGGTCCACCTGGACGTCCGCTGACACGTCTCTGATTGTTGAAGCCTGTTAATAACACTCGCTATTTGTCTAAGTCATATCCTCTGCTGTCTTTATCTCAATGTAAACAATATTACTTTTTCTTATTGACAATCTCAAGTCATTTTCAGTCGCTGCTCAAAACACACGTGGACGTTTGAATGTATGACGATGAAACAATGTGAGTACGTCCCTGTGAGACTGTAGCCGATCAAACAGGTGACCTACAAAGCACTGACTCTGTGTGTGTGTGTGTGTGTGTGTGTGTGTGTGTGTGTGTGTGTGTGTGTGTGTGTGTGTGTGTGTGTGTGTGTTACCTGCTGCTGCTCGGCCATGGAGTGGATGGAGCTGAAGGAGGGGTGTGTATGTGTGTGCTGGCTGGTCATGGCTGGCTCAGCGAGGGAGAAGCCCTGGGCAGTGGAGGAGGAGGAGGAGGAGGAGGAGGAGGAGGAGGAGGTGGGCGGACATCCTGAGCTGCTTACACCTGAGGAGAGAGAGAGAGAGATGATTAGAGCGGGGAACCCTCGGCGCCTCCATCGCGGCTGCTGCTGGTCTATCGTTGCACCACACAACTGATCCTCATCCCGAGTGAGGTGAATATTAACTTCTGTTCACTTTTATAAATGCATGTAAGACGTGTACAGACCGGACTGCGCTGCAGATAAAGAGGTCAGCGATCCTGCACAAAGGATTTAAAAAAAAAAAAAGTGCCAACACATGTGGGACCTTCATGTTTCCACATCGAGACTACAGTAGGAGCTCCTGGTACACTTCACAAAACGGACTCTCGTCCAACCAAATGCTTCGTTCACAACTTCTGCACGACTTCCTCACAACTCGAAAACCAACCTGGTGTCACTGCTGAGCTTCACCAGGAAGGGGGGGACAGACGACTCCTGACAAAACCAGACTCATGAGTGGTTCAGTTCAGACTGAGGGTCTCACACATCAGACCGGTGATTCATTGATTGAACTCACTGAGGAAACCTGCAGAGTCTCTGAGAGCCGTTTGGGAACAGAGGTTTTCTTTGTGTTATAAATCTTTAGACCATCATCATCATCATCATCATCATCATCATCATCATCATCACCTTCCACACAACAGAACATACTTTTATGTGGTTTGTTTCACAAAGTAGATAAATGTTCTTCGCCGGCATCACTTCAACACATCTCACTGTTTCTTTTCTCCGCTGTCTCACAAACCGGTGTGTTTATAAGGCTGCACTGCCCCTACTGTGCAGCTGCAGTACTGCAGCTCAAACACAAACAGCACAGTTGTTTCCAAAAAATTCAGATCAGCCGGTGTTTCAATTAATCCTGCAGTAAATACAGCGAAGACCATCATCATGTCAGAGATTGGATCTGTTAAATGCTGCAGTTAAACACACCTGAGAGGCACCTGAAGCCTGCAGGATACCAACGTGAATGTACAGAAACATCATAGAGAAACACGGTAGACAGTAAATGGTCGGCACTCGTATAGCGCTTCATCACCTCATTGGTCTCAAAGCACTTTTTACACTGTTTTCCATTCACACACACACCGATCGGATGGCATCGGGAGCAATTTAGGGTTCAGTGTCTTGCTCAAGGACACTTAGAAGAAATCCAGAAGAAAGCAGCGTGTTCTCCTGCTGAATCCGACCGTTGGAAGATGAATGAAGTCTTCATCGCTTCATCATAAAACAACAAGTGTCACTACAGCTAAGGTAATAAAAAAGGACAAATTACGAGAATTCTGCTTTAAATGAGTGAATGAATGATTCACAACAGCCAATCAGAGAGCTCTCTGCGGTGATGCGTCTGAACAGAGGTTGAACCGCCTCAGTCAGCTGCTGATGTGGACGAACAACCGGCCAAGACAACCAGCATCCAGAAGCTCTAGCGTGGTCCTGTGACACCGAGTGCACATTTCCTCCACTAATCAGAACGGAGTTTGTTTGAACGTGGAGGTCTCCGGGGAGCGACTGTGATTATGATGAGATCAGTTTATCTTTAACAGCCTCAGATCAGATCTGTTCAGATATATATCCGAGATGAAGCTCCCGCAGACTCCCACGGAGGAGGACACATGTGGGTCAGAACACAGCTCGTCGCTCTGCATCATTATTGATGGTCTGGTTTCCATGGACAGGGAGTGGTTCAGCTGCCCACCACCGCTCCTCTTCCTCCACAGACAGAGAAGAGGGATGAATGACACTGGTGCTCTCACAGAGAGAGAACCGCCCATATAAATATGAGACTGAAATATCAACACGTGATCACTGTAGAAATACTTCATGTAGTTTATGAATGGATCCAATATTCTGAAAACAGGCTGCTGTATGACAGAAAGTCTTCATCTGAAACACCCTCCATTATCCAGGTATGTAACCCATCATTCGCTGTGTACAGGTGTGTGTGTGCAAGTAAAGGCTCTCATGTTCTAACATATCGACCCGCAGATCTTCACATCTACAGAACCACAGACTGTCCGTCTCTGATACATACAGCCAATCCCAACATATATATATATATATATATATATATATATATATATATATATATACTATATGTACAGTATATGGGCTCTACTGTATATCTGTAAGTACTGTATAAATGTATATTTGCTGTATATGTTATATATATACAGTATATATGGTATATGTACTGTATATCATATATATGGTATACATACGGTATATATGGACTGTATATGTGTACTGTATGTATATTTGCTGTATTTGCATTGTGTGCTGTGTATAGTATATGTACTGTAAATCTGTATTTACGCTGTATATATATGTATATGCACAGTATGTGTTCTGTATACATGTACTGTATTTAAAGTATGTACTCTATGTATATACTGTGTATGTACTCAATATATGTGCTCTATATATGTATTATGTATTTTCTAAATTTACAGTATATGCTTTATATATACTGTATATACAAGCTGTCTATATATGTACTTTATATATAAGCTATATATATATACATATATATTGTATATATACTGTATATATGTACTGCATATATGCTGTATATATGTACATGTATATCTATACTGTATATATAAACTGCATATATGTACTGTGTATATATAAGCTGTATATATGTACCGTGTATATAAACTGCATATATGTACTGTATATATAAGCTGTATATATGTACTGTATATATGTATGTGTATATATAACATGTACATATGTATGTGTATACAAGCTGTAAATATGTACGTATATTTGTACGTGTATATATAAGCTGTATATATGTATGTGTATATATAAGCTGTATATATGTACGTGTATGTCTGCTAAAAGCTTCACAGTGAAACAGGAGCTGCAGTTTTGTGTGCAGTTCAGATCCGACCAGAGAAAACATGAGTTTATTTAATCAGAGAAAAGTACGAACAAAAACTATTTGAAGTGAACTCAGTGAATCAGTTAGAAACCACTGTCACGCTGAGAGCTGACCACCGACCACTGTCTCCTCTGAGGTCACCTGCAGCAGCATAGGTGTGTCAG
The DNA here is from genome assembly GCF_029030835.1 of Brachyistius frenatus. NCBI lineage: Eukaryota > Metazoa > Chordata > Actinopteri > Embiotocidae > Brachyistius > Brachyistius frenatus. Next base: position 647,011 of record NW_027210770.1, on the reverse strand, counting down.
TCAGTCTGTGGGGGGGCGGGGGGTGGGAGGGACGACTCGTGGCTGGATCAGCCCTGCTAGATCACAGGCTGACAGTGACAGGTGAGAGCAGCTGAGGCAGGCTAGTGCTCACTAGATTTCAGGACTACATCACTGTAATATGATGCCGGACAGAACTTCACTGTAAACATGGAGCAATGACTTCTGTCATCATCATCGTCGTCGTCGTCGTCATCATCATCCACACACAAACACTGATTATTCACTGCTCCTCATCTCACATCATCTGATACTGCAGAACCAGGATCCATGAACCATGAACCATGAACCTGGAACCTGGGTCTACGAACCAGGAACCAGGGTCTATGAACCAAGAACCAGGAACCAGCAGGGCAGCTCTCAACCTGTGTGTTGAACTGAGTGTGTTGAACTGAGTGTGTGTTGAACTGAGTGTGTTGAACTGAGTGTGTTGAATTGAGTGTGTTGAACTGAGTGTGTTGAATTGAGTGTGTTGAACTGAGTGTGTTGAACTGAGTGTGTTGAACTGAGTGTGTTGAACTGAGTGTGTTGAACTGAGTGTGTTGAACTGAGTGCGTGTTGAACTGAGTGTGTTGAACTGAGTGTGTTGAACTGAGTGCGTGTTGAACTGAGTGCGTGTTGAACTGAGTGCGTGTTGAACTGAGTGTGTTGAACTGAGTGTGTTGAACTGAGTGCGTGTTGAACTGAGTGTGTTGAACTGAGTGTGTTGAACTGAGTGCGTGTTGAACTGAGTGTGTTGAACTGAGTGTGTTGAACTGAGTGTGTTGAACTGAGTGTGTTGAACTGAGTGTGTTGAACTGAGTGTGTTGAACTGAGTGTGTGTTGAACTGAGTGTGTTGAACTGAGTGCGTGTTGAACTGAGTGTGTTGAACTGAGTGTGTTGAACTGAGTGCGTGTTGAACTGAGTGTGTTGAACTGAGTGTGTTGAATTGAGTGTGTTGAACTGAGTGTGTTGAACTGAGTGTGTTGAACTGAGTGTGTTGAACTGAGTGTGTTGAACTGAGTGTGTGTTGAACTGAGTGTGTTGAACTGAGTGTGTTGAACTGAGTGCGTGTTGAACTGAGTGCGTGTTGAACTGAGTGTGTTGAACTGAGTGTGTTGAACTGAGTGCGTGTTGAACTGAGTGTGTTGAACTGAGTGTGTTGAACTGAGTGTGTTGAACTGAGTGTGTTGAACTGAGTGCGTGTTGAACTGAGTGTGTTGAACTGAGTGTGTTGAACTGAGTGCGTGTTGAACTGAGTGTGTTCGTGTTGAACTGAGTGTGTTCGACTGTTTATGTTTATTGTGTGTGTGTGTGTGTGTGTGTTCGTTGTGCGGTGCCGTGTTTCGAACTGTGTGTGTTGGACAGTGTGTGTGTTGAACTGTTTACTTGCGTTGCGTTGTGTTGTGTGACGGAGCAGAGACAGTAATCCAATCAGCGTCACTGGGCCGGTGCTGGTGCTCCGGTCCTGGCCTGCTTACAGATATGTCACTGCTGGAGAGACAGAATATCTGCCTAGTACTCAGAAATCTGCGCCGTCTCTTTAAGAGACTGAGAGGCAGTCACAGCACTTCCTCAATCTGGCATCCCCCTGCCTGCGCTGCCATTGGCTGAGGCCCCCTCTTTCTCTGTCAGCTTATTCGTTGTTGGTATCTAAGGGCTGGCTGGCCAGCGCTCTATAAATAAACCCAGTGCTGTCTCAGCAACCAGGCTACAATACTCATTAGCTACTTCTCTCTCTCCTCTTCTGCTGCTCTCCTGCTAAGCAAGTAGCTTCCAATAGCAGACCTGGCTCTCAGCAACAGTCTGACATCCTCTCCCCTAGCAACTCAACCCACCCTCCCAGCCCCTCTCCCCCCCCACTCTCCTCCATCCTCCTGCTGCTTCCTCAGACCTCTTCTCCTCTCAGTCTGCTCAGCCAGCCGTCCTCCGTTCATCCCTCGCTCCTGACGTCAGTAACAGACATCTTCTCTCCTCCTGACCACCGTTTCGGCTCCCCATCGGCGTCGTGTTGCCGCAAGGTGATGTAACAACAATGAGGCGTCGCTCCCGGCGGCGCCGTCACAAACACCTGAGTCCTGCTCACAAACACGCCGACGAGCAACAACAGCGAGCCGACCGCCACCGAGTCCACCACAGGCCGTCAACAGTTGGCAACTCTGCCTCGCACAGGAGTATTTATAGTCCAAGTATGTGCACACGTATGTGTTCAGAGCACAACGTGGTCCGGTGAGATCGGGTGACCAACAGAAGCAGAGTTAAAACTTCAGGCAGACACGGAGTTCAAAAGATTTCACAAGTTGAATCATTCTCTAAAATAACAATAACCTGCATGAAGAGTAATTTTATTACAGACGCTGAAGCCACGCAGGGTTTTTCTGTCGGGCCGAACGATATATTGAGAGTTTATAACATGATGTTAGTTTAAATATCACCTACAGATGATGTGACATTGATGTCATCTTTCTGTTACAGTAAAGTGATCCGAACTGAACTCACCAGGAACACAGTGTGTCGCTCAAAACGTTTCTTTGAGCTCCTGGATGATACCAAATCTATAAAATACATTTTAAAATGGCTTCTTTCCTGTTTTTACAATTTACACATGTTCTGTAAACATGCTACCAATAGATAACACACAAAAGTGTTCAAGTTCTCAGTGATGATTATAAATCAAAAACACTGTGTGAATAATTTATAAAAACACCTAAAGTCCCCTCGACAATATCGATGTCAAGGTGCTTGTGATATTTTACATTTTGTCGTTTGTACTCCGGTTTGAACACAACACAAAGCAGCTGATTGAGACCAAGTTCATGTTGAAGAGCACACCGACTGAAGCCAACGACACAATCACCACAACAACATAATCTCACACACACGGGATGTAAATAATAAAGCCACTACACATTAAAAAGATGTTTCCCTCTGTACAGTATGTGCAAATTAAAAAAACATGAATATGTCACAGGTATTTGTTAAATGACCAGGAACAACTCTTATTGCATATTTTCATATAGTGTTATATTATAATATTAGTGAGGCTCAGACTGGATTTTGGAGGTCAATATTACTATTTGACAAATTAAAAAAATCAAAACAAAAAAAAATCAATAATCTAAAGATAAACACATTTTGTTCCAATGATTTTTAGTAAGCAGCTAAAGGTAATTATTGAAGATTGAGATACATATTTGTATTGAGTGGGTTATTTTAGTGTAAAAACATGAGATGGTAAATGATGGACACCACTAATAATCACTGCATACATGTGTTGACCAACGTATGTGCTGCTTCAACAATATGTGACATTAAAGATATAAACTATGCAGTCGGTGTATTAGGTGAAACTAGATGAAATGAACTCTGATACGAACACACTGACTGTTTTCTAACTAACAGAACATTTTGAAGTTGTGGCTCAGCTCTGTGAACCTTTGTGAGAGCTGTTTCCAAGTTTCAGGCTTCTCCTATTGATAACCAGGTGGACAGATTAATAGAAACACTGGTGTGTATAGCACAGTATGAATCAGCTGCGCTGTAACTGCTGACTCAGGAACATTCTGCATTTCTAAAACCTGGATTCATCACTGAAGATACGGTCAGAGGAACGTCCACACGGGAGGGAACACACCTGCGTGACGACTACACAGGTGTGATAACACAGGAGAGGGACACCTGGAACGGGGCCTCACAGCTGTGTGATCAAGGCTTTCACTCTGACCACAGATAACCAGCTTCAGATGGCACCCGCCCCGGGTTTGGTGGGTGCTTCTGTTTGAAGGGAGACCATAGATTACAGACCTCCACCAGCACTCCTCTATGACCTGCAACCACAACCTCAACATGTGTCTGGATATATTCCTTTCTGTTCTGGTTCTGGCCCATAAAAACCACCATCCCTAAGTGCTCCACAGTGTACCTACCATCATTGAGCCCAGGACAGATCCTAGTGGTGCCGGTGGACCCTGCTGGTCCTCTCTGTGTGCCTGATATCCAGGGTGTCTCTCGAGGACGTATCTGTGACATTTGAGGGTGGGCTGAGACACTGAACCATATTATTTCTAGGATGGCCTATGTTTTTTTTTTCTCTAGTAAACTTTACTTCCACCTGCTGGATTTTAAGATCTTAAAATGTAAAAGGTTTTTCCTCGGCCCATAAATCAGGCTGGTAGTTTTTCTGTAATCCTGCTGACAAATAAACAAACAAACCACACTGAAAGCAGAAGCTCCTTGGCGCAGGTCATTATAAATATTCTTCTTATTACAGTCAGCTGGTCAGAAAGAGACGTTTAACAGCTGAAGTCAGACGTTGTGTTACAGGCACTGACGACACTACTCTTCAACAGATTAAAATGACAACCGTGAAAAGTAAATATAAACCATCTCTTTAACAAAACTATGGTCATATTTTCCAAAGTTGTTCTGTTTTGAGACTCTGAGGCCTTGCAGCTGATCAATAACATGATCAAATCAGTCCTGCATACAAACCAGTTTAAACAGGAGTGATGTGGTGACATGTCCTGTTTCTGATTAGAGACCTCCCAGCTGACCTCTGGACAGCTTTGCTTTTATCAGGGCACTTTAAAAAAAATATTTTTGAGGTGATAAAGAAGTCGTGTTGCTCCAAACTACCAAACTAGCATGAGTATTTGCAGCAGAGCCGATTTGTTCCCTCAGAAAACCAGTAGATGGCAGGATGTGTGTTGGGATGGTCCGTGACACACATCCAGTTTGTCCACATCAACCAGGCGATGATGTAGAAGGCTCACCAGACTGGTCAGTGGGTTTAACACAGAGCTATGACCGACTGTCGCCCGCACAACACATTCAGGAGATCTCATCTCTGTGAATGAGTCGGGAGTAAAGCATTTAATATGCAGAGGACAGCTGGTCCCAGAACTGATCCAGGAGGGACACCGTACTCAACAGCAAACAGGAAGAGGAAAGGTTTTTAATAGATTCCACCCGGTGCCCAATACGGTCAGACTGCACTAAGTCAAGAATATATAGAGATATACGTATAATAATAAATATGTCCAGTGAGGTAATAAGTTCTTCACTAAGTTTTCTTCTGTAGGCTGTAACATGGGCGTCCTGTCCTTCTGACAGATGTCCAGCCCTGCTGCACAGAGAGCAGCCGTCAGGTTAGCCTAGCTCCCCAGATAAACTTACTTTCTCTTCACTACCTCTGCCTTTAAATTATCCAAAGAACAACCCAGTCCCTGTAAACACGGTCCCAAATAAAGTCCTCCCTGTACGATGGAATAATACATCCTCCGTCCCCAGACCGACGGACAATCCAGCCACAACCTCGGTTCTCCTTCGATTGCTCAGTGAAAGCAGAGATATCTTCTGCACATAATTATTCATCTAGTTTAGACATCTAGTTTATTCTGAAATGTGAGACACGTTGGCCATAACGGAGACCTGTGGGCAGACACCTTGGACAGAGTACAGAAACAGTAAGCATGTAGCCTGAGCTTGTACAGTTCAAGGCACGACATCAAACTCAAACTTTATATCCAACATATATCCCAACACAGCTCTCATGCTCCTGCTCTGCTGTGTGACGCTACAGCAGTTAATAAAGTCACAGAGAAGAAGGTGACCTACATTTGTTTTTCAGAGAGCACTTCTAAAAGCAGATTTCAAGAGTTACGTTTGCACAACAGGAAAGCAGGAATATCAAGGGGGCGGAGCCAGACTCCAGTAGGGCGTGACTTGTATGTCTGGAGGCGGAGCCGAGCTATACTGGGTGTGACTTGGATGTCACACCCAGTATAGCACCCAACTGACCCCTGGTTCTCTATATGGACTGCTTGCTGTATTAAAATAATAATATAGATTTTTTTTTTTAAATTTTTTTCCATTAAATAAATGTGAAAGTGTCCAAATGCAGTGGCAGCATAAGGATGTTCCTGTGGATACAGGTAAAGTCCAAAATACAGCTTCCAGTTAGAGCAAGTACGCGAGTATCCCAGAAGATTACTGCTACCTGTGATATTTTGAAAATGGCCTATGTTTTGTCACTTTTGAACTGTACTGCCATCTACTGGATTTTAAGATTTGTGACATTTAGTCGGCCAGATGTTCCATGTAATGTGTTCCTCCTCAGCCCACACTGCACACGTCGAACAAACTTCACTGAAAATACTGTCTGGTAGTTTTTCTGTGATCCTGCTCGTGGAGGTCATAACTACCAATAGAAACCAAAACTAGGAGCAGTGGTAGTTCAGTCAGGGTGACTAGTTGGGACAGCAGAGGTCCATGTGGGTGGCAGATATCTGGAGGCTCCATAGAAAGTATAAAATCCAGGGACAAGTACCAACAGACAGTGAATCTATTTGAGGGTGTTTTCCCTCTGAAATGATCCAACCTGTGTTGTAATCAGCTGTGATGTCAGTTGTTTACTCTCTGATTCTGACCTGCAGTCTGATCTGTATCTTATCTGACAAAAAAAAATTAGAAAAGACAAATGTTTGAACTGTTAAATGTGACTCCATCTACTTCTATGAGCTGGGGAAATAGTGCGCGCTGATGAAGCTCATGTGATGTGATGGAAAGCTTTACGATAGCTACTAAAGTGACTCCCAGGTCAGATAATCTGCGTGTCACCGAGATCCATTCTTCCAAAGGGTGAACGATAAAATACACAAGATGTCCATCCAACACTTCCTGTCACCTGAAGTCTGCAGCGCACAGCAGCAGCTGGAGGGAAACACGAGCTGCTCATCAACGACGCTGACAGGAAGTGAAGAACTGAGCTTCCTGTGAAGGAAGGAGGGCATCGGTGCTAAGAAAAAGTCCATGAAGCAAATCCCACTTTAAACATGTCACAGATCTCTCTCTCTCACACACACACACACTTAGATCTTTAACAGCAGTGAAAATAACACTGACACGTTTTCACATCACAATAAAGTCCAGCAACTGCGTTTGGCGAAAAACACACACACAGGATCCACCGTTAGAAACAAGCCGCACTCGTCTCTGGATTCATTTCACTTATTGAACATGTAAATAAACACATGTCCACGTCAAGCTTTAACATGCTGCAGTATCGACAACAACAACGTGACTCCTTAACAAAGTGGATATTAATGAATTCTCTGCTGTTCCCTTAAAAACATCTGGTCGGTCCAAACACTCACAGCTCATCTGACCATTCAGGATTGTTTGCATCCATCCAGGGAAACTTTCTGTGGGTTTGCTGTTTGCAAGATTCACTGAAAGAAAAGTAAAATCAAAAAACGGACTGCAACTGTGACTCAGTTGAAGGCTGAAGCGGCGCTGAAGAGAGCAAGAAGTGCTTCAAAACAACTTGGCAAGCTTCGCAGCAGCAGCTACAAACACTTCAGGCAGAAGTTTACATAGAAAATTAAAAAACAGAAGTTGTTTTCCAGACAGATTTCAAGTCACACTTCCTTCTTTGAATAAAACACACAGAGTTGTTTTGTTCCTTTTCTTATGTCAGTAGTACCAAGTTAAATATGTTCCTCAACAAGCATGTTTGTTAGCTTCCCCTGAGCCTCTGCTATGAGGACTTCAACAGTCTTTATAAGCACAGCAAAGGTCACGTGGCTGACAGTCAAAGAAGGAACAGTTGGTCTAAAAATTCTGTTTAAAAAAATAAAAATAAATTGTGCACATTTGAACCATTCTCAGACTGTTCGGGTCACACACCCAGGTGTGAAGCCGAGTCAGAACCAGAACAGCCAGAATTCAAGGCCCACACACACACACACACACACACACACACACACACACACACACACACACACACACACACACACACACACACGACTATCCTGTGAGGTGAGGAGAACCTGTGTGTGTGTGTGTGTGTGTGTGTGTGTGTGTGTGTGTGTGTGTGTACTAACTCTTGTTCTTGCGGAGCAGTGCTGAGGTGATCCACGGTTCTGATTGGACCATCCTACAAGAGGGCACAGTCTTGTCGTCCACGGATGATGATGTGACAACCATGGAAATGCTTGGCAAATGTTCAAATCCAGCAGGGAAACAGTGTCAATCAAAAAAATGCTCTTGACATATGGGCGGAGCTTGTTGGGGGAGGGAAGGGGGGAGGGGGTGTCAGGTGACTGTCATCAATCCCAGAGTTCACTTTAACAGTTTACATCCAACTAAATAAATGAATCTTGAAATGGTGGGAAACCGACCAACCAATCAAAAGGCACCGTCTTCTCTGGCTTGATTTTTATTTGTTTTTTAATTCTTTTGTGACTGTGGTTTCTAAGGCAACCAACTGGTATACAGGCAGCTTGACTCTGAAGTAAAAATATAAAGGATGTAATCTCTGTCTTCTGTGGAGTTACACTATAGATATAGATCTCTCATTCTACATATATATTCTGTTTCTCTGTGGGGAGCGGAGGGAGATAGAATTTTTGGTTAAGTCAGGTTAGCTTTTCGTTACGTTGGTTTCGGCAGTTTCATGCATTCTTTCTGTGCGCTGGAGGCGAGTACCACCCAGACCGCTGGTGACTGATCTATTAGGTAGTCAAAAGGAGGCCTTTCGTCTAATCTAGGTGTCTGCTCGGATTAGGAGTTGGAGTTGAATGTCCAGGGGATAAAGGCATAGACTCTACGGGCTTCTGATAGGTTCACTTAGTCCAGAAGTACACGGCCGGGTCTTCAGCCATCTTCTCAAGAAGTAATCCAGAACAGGGTTTATACTGTAAGTGTCCAGTGCAGCCTTCACCAGTGGAGGAAGGGATACTCAGACTACATGGTCAGTATGGGTCCAACAGATTTGCTTTGATGCAGCTGAGCAGTTCATCTAAAATCCGTTATTCTTCCAGACTACTTGTTGGACACATTAACTAGCTGCAGGTCGGGTCTGTGCTAACCAGGCTCGCCCAGCATGCTGCCAGGTGGGCTGGGCGAGGTAGAGTGATAGATGGGGTGGAAGAGAAGGAGGTGGAGGGGAGTTGGGTTTCCAGCTGCCTGCTTTTACCCCATCCCTCAAACTAAAAATAGCTCCAATTACTGGGCTTTCTGGGGGATTCGTCACCGGACAGAGTAGGGCAGAGCAGAGTGATGTTATCACTCAGATTAATCCACTGACACAAACAGCCGGCACTGACAATGTCACGGAGCTCCACGGAGCCTGTGTGTGTGCCCCCTTCCCACTCCCACAGTAGAGGGTGGCTGCCTCGGCCGCCCTGAGCCAGAGCCCTTCTACGGCCACACAGTCATACGATCCCCGGATAGTGTGCTGGATGTCTCACAAACACATGTAAACAAACCAAATCCGATGCAACTTGTTGATTTCACGGAGACGCGCAGCTCCACGCAAAGTTGCTCCGGCTGGATCTCCACAGTCACGAGCCGATCGGAACAAAGCGACGCACCGAGCACAGACACCGCACCTCCGCGACACTCACTCACTCCTTTCTCCCCCGGGGATCAGACTTGGGAGGACAACGGGAGACAAAGTTTAGATCCAGAGTCCGGGGTGGCACGCCAAATGTCGCCCCGTGCTGAACAAATGCAGCGGACGCGCGCCGACGGCCTGCGGTACTCCCAAACTCCGACACAGCCTTCGGGTTACCAGAGCAGAGCACGGCCCGGGAACAAGTCCGCCTCCGAGGTAATCACACTCCGGTAAAAACCACCGATTGAACTGCGACAAAGAGAAACTTCAGCGTCGCCTCAAAGTAAACAAAAGAAACCAAATCCAGAGTTCCTGAGCTGGCTGTCAGACGCCTCTGACGGGCCTCCGCTTCCGTCTGCTTCCGCTCTCCCTCCTCTCACTGAGTCCTCCTACTCGCGTCCTTCTCAGATTTGGGGGAAATGTTTTATCCCTTCAAGGTGGAAACCTTCACGGGGGCGATTTCGAGTCATGTTTCTCGCCCGTTTCCCTTTCCGTGCTTCTCCGTTAGACGGAATCTGTGCTGCTCTCCCGCACGGCTCCCCCACCCTGCGATAGGGACCGTACCAAGTGCCGGTGGCGGGGGTGGGAGCGGGTCTCTCTGGTGCAGCCTTACACCGTGCTGGTGAAACCACGACACGCGCACACACCGGACGACAATATGACATTAGGGACATTTCACCGGGAATTTCACATCAGACCCCCACTCACATGCCCACGGATCCACGGAGCCGTATCTACCACCCCGGTGGGTTAGCGGGACGGTAACCTTCCCCCTGACCACAATAGACTGTTCCGAGCAAACCTCTCCCGTCCTGTCCATTTATAGTAACAGCGGGATATATATACTGGAACTTTATATACAGGCATACATGGACAACCTTTACTTAAACCCTCACAACAACTGTGGAGGCACAGCTCGGACAAACCACCTTCATAATCACTACTTTCTAAGATAACAGGCTGTGTATTTGTATTTAATAAACCAGTTAAAAGTCTGAAACATGACACACTCACATTAAATGCGTCGAAAATGTTTTCAAAACTTCAAAAAAATAATTAAATACCGTTTCAGTTCTGAAAATTACTGTGGTCTGCTTACACCAAGCTCATTGTGCAATGTTTGTGTGTAGACATGAGACAGGCCTTTGTTGATTAATGCCCCTTTAAAGCGCACGTTCCCTCTCAAACAGACGTGTGTCTCGTGGACACATGTGCTGCCTTTATATCTGGAAACTAGTTTCTAGTGGACAAATATTCAGACAGCAAACATCCTCGTTTAATTCTGTAACTGAGTCACAAACTGGACCGAACGGGCGGCCAGCTGTCTGTTAATATTAACACACAGAGGCTCATTTAGTTCACCGAGTCTCTGAAAATGTTTTAACTTGTGTGCAGACGCAGCCTCTACCCTCACTCAGCACGCACCCTCCGAAGCCTCTGTTGCTACCCGACGCCATGGCAGCTGCAACGCCATTGGCTACATAAAGTCCCATCCCTGGCTGTGATTGGGCGGCTGCCGGGTCTGTGGGAGGGGCGGCCGGCTTAGTTTCCCTGTGTCTCTTCAAACGGCGCGAGGCAGGAGTGACGCTGAAATAGTTTGAAGATGTCAGGTAGAAATGGAAAGAAGGACGAGGAGAGAGCGGGAGGGAGGGAGGGAGGGAGGGAGAGCGGGGGTGGAGGCGAGGCGGGGAGCGGGGCGAAAGGCCTCCATGAGCACATGGTCACTGAGTGACTCTGTACAGCTGAGACGTTTCACTGCTCCTCACAAAACCAGCCACGGCTAAAAGTTGTTCCTGTTGCTACCGAGCATTCCGGCTAAATCAGGCACAATGCTGCCTGGGAACAGCTCCGCAGCTGACGGCTCCTTAAAGGAAACAGCTCAGCGAATGTCGCTGCCATTACCGCCTCTGTTCGGCGGGCTGTTCATCTGTAACCTGGTCTCAATGATTAACCCGTCAGTGATGGGGGGTCCACGGCCATGACCCACAGGAGGTCCCCGGTGTCCTCTAGATCAGACGAACTATTACACTTTAAACAAGGCAGCGCTTTCATTCTCTATTGCTGCTGTTTACATATTTAATATCTGTACTGAGCAGGTGATACACAACATAATGCACAATATGATAACTGGTCAAAGCTGAACTCACAGGGTCGAGCCGGCATGTCTTTCCCCTGCTCTCATTACACTGTCTGCAACAAAGAAATACTGCACGTAAGAGGACCTCTTTACTATGATGTTTGGTTTTTAAAACCAAGCTAAACTTCAAGTTAAATGTCAGAGATTCAGTGCTTCCTGTCTATGTGATGTCCCTCTGACTCCAACCAGGTCCAAAACACTCAGGGGGTCCAAACCAGAGCTGCAGAGCAGTCTGAGCTAAAATAAGATAGCATGGCCTAATAACATGCTATAATTATAGGACTGTATTCAAATCATCTTTCTCAGAGATAAGTCCTAAACAAGCAGGATGTCACACCACCACACCACTGCAGCACAGGAGCAGCACACACTCCTCACATGCAGATGGATCACTACAGGTGGTCCTGCTTGGAAAACGCCCAGCTCGGGGGTGACGGGTCAGTCCGGTCCGGTCGGTACCGGAGCCGAGTGAACGACACCAGTCCAACTGGAAGACAGAGGTGTGTGTCAGGTGTGGTGCCATCAGGAACTCTTTCAGTTCTGATAACCAACAACAGAACCTGTGGTGCGTTCAGAGGTTTCGAAACAAAGCACGAGGAACTGGACCTCTGTGGATCACATTGGAGCTGAAATAAAGGTGCTCACATTCAACGAAACTACAGCTGAATAAATCAGACACCCTTTTTACAGGTGAGCGTCCGGTTCGAACCCGACACACAGACCAGAAACGATGCATTCAAAAAGCAATTCACCAAAATCTGCCGGTCAAAACATCACAAATGAACTTCAGATGGTGTTCGCTATATTTTCTGCAGGTGCCTTACTATTGTACACATGTAAAGTACATTTGGGATATATATGTGTTATAAACCTTGATTGCAATAGTTGTTCCCATCTAATAAAAGGTGGATAAATCTGGAGGCCCACAGACGCACCTGGAAGCAGGAGTACTTTCCCACTGTGACCACACGGCAGTGCAATTTGAATATAAAATAAAATTGACAGATTAGACAGTGATGTACACAACATAAACAAAGGAGATCTACGTTTTAGCAGCACTCATGTTGATGGTATGTCAAGAATGTTTTTGCATGGTCAGGCATTGCAAAGATCGCAAAGACAAATAGGCACACAAAAACGATACTCTCAGAGCGCATGTCTGTTTAGCACATTAATGCTTTTGTCCTTTCAGCCATTAAAACCTAACAACCAGGTGAACAAGTACTGTACACGTGTGAGCTGAGACATCACAACTCTCCTGTAATTTATTTACTGATGTTTTTTTTTAGCTTCATTTTTCCTGTTAGTTCACTAAATGACTACATGAACCCATCAGAGGCCATTCGACTGTAATTATTAGGAAAATATACTATTAATGAACAAAGAGGACTGGAAATTAAAAGTGAATCCAAATTTACACACATATATATATAGTATTTCCTTTATTAAATAGACTTTGCCAGGACAGCTGTAATTAGCAGTAACATGTGGATACACGTTGATGCATCTAAAAAATAAGGCTTAATGTCATCAGAGCTCTTTTGTGCTGCAACTTGTCAAAATAAATCATCAGCATATTTATCTATGTCGTTTATGCCCTATATTTTTTATGTTAATTTCTAAACTCAATTTGCTTAATATTGTTATTTTTTCTGTATTTCTTGCTCTATTCTCATTGATTTAATGGCGGTGCTGAAGGTCCCTGTGATCCGTTTAAACCCGCTGATGAACCCAGGAGCTGCTTCCGTCCGCGGGAACAGCAGCGCCGCTTCCTGCGGAGGGATTTTCTGTCCCTGACAGTGGAGCTTCGATAACGTGCTGCTTTGTCTATATCTCTGAATATGTGAATAAACGGGAGTGTTTCCCTTCGCGGACCGACTGACTTGGCTTCCACCGAATCACGTTCAGCGGTACTAACGACCAGACAGCGGAGATTACAACGGCAGCGCGAGGAGGCAAGCAGACTCGGAGACTCACGTGCCTTGCAGCAAAATTCCACCCGGCAACTATACACTGTACCATGGCAACAGCCCTGCCATTGGTCCCCGGTGCGTTTTCAAATGACCAATGGGATGGCCAGCCGCGGGTGATGCTTGTTGCTAGGTAAACATGATGCAGAGGAAAGATAGAGGAGCAGAATTACGATGCTGCTACTGCAGGGTGCTTTCAGCGAGGAGTGGAGGAGCACTTCACACTCCGAGATCTCCTTCTCTTTCTCAGCACTTGGCGGTGCCATAGAGACAAAAACAAGACGGAGCAGCAATGACACAAGCAAAAAGGAATCAAATAGAAGACAGTCTTTAAGCTGCTGAGGAGGCTGGTGCCAGGCGGGAAAGTTAGCCTCACAATTAAACCACTAACCTCTGCTGCTGCCTCCATCCAACGAACCCACCGACTCACCGAAGTAAAAAAACCTTTTCAGTTCAAATGTGGCTGCTTACAGCTCAGAGATCACCGTGAACACATAACCTGCTGAATATATAACCAGGTCAAAAGATCCAGAGCAAAAAAAAAATCACATGTAAAAGGATATAAATTAAAATCAGCACTGGTTTAAAGACGTCACTGCTGTCCTGCACACACGACCCTCCTTTATATCAGTGTCTGAAACTCAAACACCAACTGTTTCTTTAGGAAAGAAAAAAAGACCAAAACTGTCCAATATTCTGCTTCAAACTGCAGGTCACAGTTCCTCCACCTAAAACCGCCCATTAATTCTCCACCACATGTTCAACCATCCACACGTCAGGGTCACACCTTCATCCGCGTGGGGAGGCTGCTGCAGGACATACCTGGATTACACTTTAAAATACAATTTACTAAAACTAAACACACAAAATAAAAAGCCCACAAAGATCTTTTGAAGTCAACCATCACGGTGTGGTTGAACAGGATCTCTGTCAGGTGTCTCACTGAAAGGATGCTATATTTATTTAGTCTTCTGGACAGCAGCAAACAAGCCAAAACTACAACTTCTGTCACTATACCGTGTGTGTGTGTGTGTACACAGTATACTAATGTATAATAATATATAATAATATAAGAAGAGACATCGTGCAGACTGAACCGAGCTCTCCGAACAGAGAATACGTCTCCATTACTGTGTGCTGTTTTCTCTCCTCAGGATCACCACGTTTCAAAAGATAGCATGATCCTCATGTCAAAGCTGATAATATAACACATCATGAACATCATAAAAACGACTGCTTTTACTTTTCAGTCGTGTTGGCTTATATGTGTATCACATACTTCACACACAAAAACAATTAAAATACAGAAAAGAACAACAGTTTTTATTCAATTGATAAAAACTTTTAGTTAAGTACAACTTTGAATACTTCTACTTGTCATATATTATGTTTTACGCTCTGTTACTTTCTCGTTTTCATGAGATATTTGGAACATTTTAAGAAGAATTCAAACTTTGGTCTTCCCAAAGATGTTATGGTTGAACGTTTACGCCGAAGCAGAGCCAGCTTGTTAACTCCCGGTAGCCAACCGGTGCTTCGTCAGTCAAAGGTCGGCGTGTCATTGGCTGATTTTCTGTGAGATTCACACCAGCTCACTGCCAGCCAGTGTTTTAGTTTTGTAGTTTTACCCAAACTTCCTGTTTGGTATTATAAAAACATGTAGTGGTATATGTTGAGTGTGTACCTCAGCCAGCGGAGGAGTTGTGAGGCTCTTTAAATGAAAACATCTGCAGACAGATTCAAGTTTCATTAAGTGTCATAAAACACAAAAAAATGTTAGAAAAAAAGTTAAATGCTGCACGTGGACTTTCCAAAGCTTCCTACTTGTTCCCATTTTAATAGTCCGACTGCAGATGGTACTCTAACAACTAGATCCAGAGTGATCGCCACTAAACGACGTGGTCCACACTTTACCTCACGGTTTTCCACATAACACAGAACTGGGAGCTTCCTGAATTATTTTAAGTCCAGTATTTTTAGCTGCGCTCCTGTGAAGCTCTAGTGTCAGTTTGTCCCATATTCAGAGTCTGTTTGACCACCGCTTTGGTCCACGACCAAAAATCTCCCAACAATTATGGGACGGGATGGATGAGCAACGCTGTGGTTTCTATGACGATGACCGGGCCTCGGGAACTGACGGTGAACGGTGTTAGTAACGTTATGTCCCGCTCAGACTGACCTGCAGCACCAACACCTGGTCAACAACATGTTGTATGTAATGTTATACACCTGTTCATTTAGCAGTTAGCATGTGTTAGCATCACATCACTTTCGTCCAACCATCCAGTGCTCCCTGACAGCAGAGCGGACACACCTTTAGCTGGTGTTTATTTGTTGTTACACTTGTTTTCTTTGACTTTGCTCAGATCAGTCGACCATGTACAAACTGAAACCTGTTAAATCACTACTTTATTTACTGAAGTGAAAATGACTACACCAGCTCAGACCGCCACTGTCTCCGCTCGAATTACATTTATTTAACCAACACTGTAAACTGCTGTTTTCACAGATCTTTGGTGTCCTTCCTGTCTTATCATTAATTAGAAGAAACATCTACTCGGGGCCGAGCTAAAGCTAAACTCCGGATTCAATATGATCATTAACCAGGAGGTCAGTAAGCCAATTAAAGTCTTCTACATGTTATAATACAATTCTCATACAGTTAAATAAACTACTGTTATAATACAGTTAAATAAACTACTGTTATTATACAGTTAAATAAACTACTGTTATAATAGTTAAACAAACTACCGTTATAGTAGTTAAATAAACTACAATTATAGTACAGTTAAATAAACTACTGTTATAGTACAGTTAAATAGACTACCGTTATCATACAGTTAAATAGACTACCGTTATAGTACAGTTAAATAGACTACCGCTATAGTAGTTAAATAGACTACCGCTATAGTACAGTTAAATAGACTGCCGTTATAGTACAGTTAAATAGACTACCGTTATCATACAGTTAAATAGACTACCGCTATAGTAGTTAAATAGACTACCGTTATAGTACAGTTAAATAGACTACCGCTATAGTACAGTTAAATAGACTACCATTATAGTACAGTTAAATAAACTACCGTTATAATACAGTTCAATAAACTACGGTTATAATAGTTAAATATCCCACTGTTATGATACAGTTCAATAAACTACTGTTATAATACAGTTAAACTAATGTTATTATAGAATATTATTAAACATATCTTCTTTCAAAATTCTGGTGATTTATTATAAACAACACGTTTATATTTGGTTGTTTATGAAATAAGAACTGAAGTTATGATAGTAACATTTCAGTGAGGACGACCTGAATAATAAAGTGTTGAAGTGAGAGGATGCTGAGTGTCTCAGTGTTCCCACAGGTGGAGAGTTTTTGCAGGTGGAGGTGGGTGGAGCAGCGTGTTCATGCAGAGACTCATGAGGGTTATAGGGGGAGAGTGGAACTCAGGTTGTTTTCTGTTGCTACAATTTACTGATGTCCCCTGAACGCCTCTCATGGAGGGTTAAATCACAGGTGTGGGGCCTCTATTAAAAGGGCCGTCTTAAATAAATATGGAAAAACAAAGTGCATCAAACATCCCACAACATAAAACCACTTCATACCTAAAGAACAATGACCAAAGAATAATGTAAAAATAAAGTGAAAATAAGAATTAATCTAAAGATATGGTTCACTGTGTTAGCATGAAGCCTGGTAGATTCTTACTATAGAAACCAGCTTGTTTACCTCACCTGGCTGAAGCTCAGTGCACAGGTGGGTAATGATATTACCTGCAGCGATAAACGCCCACACACACACCTGTGCCCAGGTGGTTTGACAATGGCCAGTTGATCTGCACTTATATATAGATCACTTCATCACCTTCACACACATTCACACAGCGATGGTGGCAGAGCTGACAGGTGAAGTGCTCACCTGCAATCGGGAGTAACTTTGGGTTCAGAGTCTTGCCCGAGGGCACTTCAGCCTGTGGAAAGGAGGAACCGGCAACCTTATGATCAACGGGCAAAACGTTGCATGGCAGCTCAGGCACCACGGGTGTGTGTGTGTGTGTGTGTGTGTGTGTGTGTGTGTGTGTGTGTGTGTGTGTGTGTGTGTGTGTGTGTGTGTGTGTGTGTGTGTGTGTGTGTGTGTGTGTGTGTGCAGACTACTTACAGTTACCTTTTCAATTATGCACATGTACCAAACATGACATTATTATTGGTCGGATGCACCTCCATAATAAAACGGTACCTGTCATGTCGGTTGTGTGTGACCACAACAGTTTGTCAATCAGATGAAGCCCAAAGACTCAAAGGTCACACATTAACACATTATCCTGAAGCTGCATGTGTTTGATCCAGATTCTCTGAATAAAAAAAAAAAAAAAGAACCAGTTCTTATTAAAATTGTTCATGACTTTAAATCAAGTATCAACCATCAGTGATGTCATCGTCGGTTTGTGAACGTTACGAATCCTCCAGTTCAGATTCTGTCGTCACCACCTTGCTAGTTCGGAGCGGTTTGGAGCAGGAAGAAATTTCCCCTCGGGGATTAATAAAGTGTATAAAATCAAAATTTAAAAAAAAAATAATAAAAAAAAAAAAAAAAAAAAAAAAAAAAAGGAAGTGACCATATTTGGGCGAGCTGGGGGAGGAGCCAGCGGTGGATCTAACTGATCCGATTGGAAACCTGAGGATACTACGTCCCGCTCACCGATAGCTGTAACCTGACTGCACCACAGGCCTGTCAATCAAACAGACACGCCCCCAAAAACAGGTCTTCTTGAATCTTCTTTTCTAATGAATGAGGGATTATTTTCAGATGGACCTCCAGAAAACTAATAAGAAGGAGTGACTTTAGCTAACAACACCGAGATAACTGATGGACACATTTTATTCACTTTGGATTTGATCAGAGAAGTTGAATGGGAGTCTATGGAGCCGGAGGTTTTTTGGAGCCGACCTCTAGTGGTACTTGGTGGTATTGCAGCTTAACACACTTCTGCATCAGAACCATTTTTCAGACCTTGAAGCTACAAACACTTTTATACACAGTGAATACTTTGAATACAACATGAAATAAGTGGTTGATTTGACCATGACATCACATCCAGATTAATGTGATTGGAAGCCTCCATATTCCAGTTAATAATTCTGCAGAGGTCAAACACAGGTGGATCTACTGAGGAGCCTTCAGGACATCCCATAATAACGTCTCTCAGAGAGTTTGGTCCTGATCTGACGGTTGTTAGTTTGAAGTGTGTAGAAGTGCAACTATATCTGTTAAAAACACACACAGGTGAGTGAGTCAACACAAAGAACAGAGTGTGTACATCTCACACCGACAACAGGTCCTGTTCATTAAAGCTTACCATGTTACACACACACACACACACACACACACACACACACACACACACACACACACACACACACACACACACACACACACTCTGTTGCCAGGCGAGGCCTAGTCAGGTTCAATGTGACACCCAGAAATAGAGTCCCAGTGAGGACAGGTGGAGGGGCCACATGCAGCACCCCCCACCCCCCCTCGACCCCCCCAGACCACCAGCGCACACACACACTGAAGGAAGTCCACCTGACAGACCTGAACAGGAAGTGGGCATAACGACTACCACACATGGTCTGACTGTTGTGTAGTTTGCGTTAAATCCAACTTGTGTGTGTGTGAGAGACGTCCGTGTTGTATGTCAGAGCAGTAAACACTGAACTTCACACACTGACGGACGCTCATCCACCACACCTGCCTTCAGAGTGACGCTGAACAATTTGAATCTCATATTACTTTCACACATTTCACACCTGAACTCATGGAGACGTCCCCCAGAGGTGTCAAACGGACCGGACCGGACTGAGTCGAACTGAGCTACAAAAGTCCAACTGTTGAACAAACTGCTGGCGTTCATAGAATGACAATAATTCAGCCTTCTTTGATCGACTTGAATTTGTCCAGTTTTCTGCTGGTGAACGCCGTTGAGCCGTCAGGAGTCAGACACTCATCGTCTCTTCCGGTCATTCCCGCTGGTCCTGTTCTTGACCCGAGTGACTGTGAGACCGTTATAATGATGGAGATGTCCTCACGGAGCTGGACAGGGAGAGACACTCAGACAAAACTCAAAACTAGAATTTAAACTCAAATTAAATGAAAATATTCATTGTAATGTAGCAGCTCTCCGTTTTAAACCGGCCGACGGTTGACAAAATGACTTCATCACTTCTCATGTCTCCTCTCGCAGGACCCATCGCTTCTCTACACTTGTGCAACGCCATGTTTTGCAGGTTTTCTTCATGTTTCAATGGCAGAGATTATTATTTGGTTACTTCAGATCAACAGGTCTTAACCTGGGTCCGTCCCAGCAGGGTGCCAGCAGGGTCCCAGGGGTGCCACGGAGGGAACGCTGCTAAAACAAGTTGACATACAATAGTCCAGTCCAGGGAAGGTCAATATTTACACACACACACACACACACACACACACACACACACACACACACACACACACACACACACACACACACACACACACACACACACACACACACAGAAGACAAACTTGTAGAAATGTGACATGCCTCTGGTCTTCTCAGTTTTACACGTGGTTATCAACATGGTTGATTTTAATTTGTTGCGTACAATAAAAAGTGTTAAATTAAAATCAGCCCGTCGTCCCCTCCACTGTCCAGCAGCAGAGGGAGGACGGGGAGGACAGAAGAGGATAGAGGACGAGTTCACACACTGTCAGCCAGTTTAATGTAAATTACATTTTTAAATTGCAAACTAAGGTGTTATGAATTCCTGAACTTTGTGTTGATCCCCCTAAAAAAAAGTCTGGGCATCTTCGAATATTAAGAACTTAACTGCAGGTCCACTAACCGGGCTGAACTGGTTCCAGTCTGGTTCCAGAATCTAATTTCCATCCAAACTAATTTTGGAACCAAAAAAATTGGTTCTTGTTGTGGAACTACAAAATATTAAGACTCCTACTGGACACCGTCACCGTAAACACACCATGAAGTCATGCTGAAATGTTTCAAGGTCGGTTTTACAGAACACATCCCGTCACTGAACCTCAGCAGAACCCGTCGGTGCCGCTTGGATTCGGTCATATCGCTCTCGGCGTGCGACTGACTCTCTACAGTTCTCATCTTCAACACATTTTTCTGGCTTTTCGTTCCACCGACTGATTCACTGTTTTCACTGCTTCCACGTAAACGGATGGTTTTTCACCTGAGAGTTCAACCGCTCTTAGCTCTTCACCTTCCAGCTGCTTACCGTGATTATTCTCACTGAAACCCCCCCTCCCCCTCACACAGTTCACTGATCCGGCGCAGTGCAGAGCCCAACCCTGTCAAACCCTGCTGGAATCAGTCAATAACCTGAGCCTGAACTGATGTGAGTCTGACGGTTCAGGTTAGGAATTACAGACTCGAGTGTTCACATATTTAATGATGAGGCTGCAGCGGGCTGAACCAGGTCCACGGAAAAACCTTCAAGGAGAACTCCCAGGACAGTCTGATGTGGACGGGTTCCTCAGCACCACGGAGGCCTCACAGGAGGTTCTGTCCGGGTCTCTGAGCAGCACCGCCAGCCTCCCTCAGCAGAGAACATCCATCACCCCCGACACCTCTCAGCTCTCCTCTTACTGTTCATCTTTTACCAAAATAAAGCTGCTTTAACTCCACAGACGTGTTTTTTTTTTTTTTTATCCGATTGCAGCTGATGAAGGTTCATGTGAAGCGACAGCCGTCCTCCGTGTTCGCTGAGTCACTTTCATACATCACCTTCTTCAACGTTGGGACATCACTTTGTCATGAAACGTTTCAAATTGAGCTCCAATAAAACAAGTTGCATGAATGTCTCCGTGGACTTTTGGACGTCAGGTGACATTGACGTTGACGAGGACAAAGAGGTTTATCGTTCAGTCATCCAAACACTTCCTGTCGGAGGTCTCCTGGAACAGAAACTCTGAAGCCTCGGTTCCAGCAGGAAGGTTTAGTCAGAGCACCAGCTGTCATCTGCCTGCCGTAGCATGCTAGCAGGGTTAGCATGCTAGCAGGATTAGCCTTTAAAGCTGCAGACTTCGTTTGGTGGTTGCGATATCTCAACTCCCACTAACGGCTACTTTTTTTTATTTAATTATGAAAACGTTGCACATGTCCCGTTTCCAACCCGACAGCCTCCAAGTCCGCCGGCTGGTTTTTATTGACGGTATCCCAGAATTTAAACGTCTTCACGGCTACAGAAAGAATGTATGGCCAACGACCGACTTCTGAATGTGAATTAGTAGTTTTCTCTACTAATGTGAACTATGAGCCTCCAGGAACACGGAGATCAGCTGCTGCTGGTTTATTGGAGGTTCAGCAGCTTCTGTCGGTTCTGCTCTGAAGCTGTGGGACAAACTAGCTGTTAGATATCAGCTCAGTTCATACTTTTAAAAGAAAGCTCAAAACATATCTCTTCACTTTAGCCTTTAACTCTTACTCTTGAAGCTCTCTTGCGGCTTTAAAATGCATATTGCTTTATTTTTTATTGTAACTCCATTTGTGTTTAATTTTATGCATTCTATCTGTTTCTTATGCATCTCATTTCTTTTATATATTTTCAAATCTTACTTTATATCTGTTTATATGTGAAACACTGTAATTTTCTTGCTGTGAAGCACTTTGAGCTGCATTTCTTGTATGAAAGGTGCTGAACAAATAAAGTTTATTACTAGTATTATTATTAATGTAAAAAAAACAACAACTGCAGTCTGTTGAACGGAGCTGGATTTGAAGCATTTATGTTAGTTTAAAAGCAGGTGGAGCACAAACGTGTTCGACCAGGTGAAGACGTGGTTCCTCTGTGAACTCTGATCAACCAATCAAAGGACCGACTGTAATGACAAACACAGATCAGCTGTAACCAGGCATCAGGTTGTGCGACCCGTTGGACGCTAAGAACGCCGTCACAGGTCAGAAACGAGTCCGACGTCGTCACCATGACAACACGCACGAAAAGTAACACGCTGCAGTTTATCTGCTGATCGCTGGTGTCGACGACATCCATGATATTTAAGAGTTGTAATATCGTGTCATTGAAACGCATCCAATAATATAATGAACATCCAAAGCCAGTATCTCTCTGGTTACCACGTCAACACTGTAGGGGGGCGCTGTTGCTCTTGTACAATGGTTGCTATGCACTTTTAGACTGACAAACAAGAAAACTCCCAAAACAGCATGTTTTATTAAAAATAAACATGTTCACCCGAGTATTAGACCTTTTTAGTTTGATGAGGGCAGCGGTGGCTCAGACGGTCGAGCAGGTTGCCCACTAATAGTAAGTATGGGGGTTAAATCCCCAGTTCCTCCGGCCCACAGGCCAGAGTGTCCTTGGGCAAGACACTGAACCCTCCGTGTGTGTGTGTGTGTGTGTGTGTGTGTGTGTGTGTGTGTGTGTGTGTGTGTGTGTGTGTGTGTGTGAGGCAGATTAAAATTAAAATAAATCCAGTAACTAAAACAATATCATACTTCTAGATTGTGATCAATTTAGTTAGATATTGATGTCATCTTAATTAGTTCTAATCAGATAATTGTGGGTAAATATTAGACACCAATTATTATTAAAAGCAAAGAATTTTATATATATGAATATTTTCTGAACTTAAAGACCAAACACGTGACGGAGCTTTACATGAATATAATATAGATGTGCTGTCAAAATAAGATCTTTAAATCCTGTTTGAATAAACTGTATGTACAGAAACTCACAGCTGGAAGTCTGGATGAACTCTATTCAACACTAACTGTACCATCACACTGATGCAGGAAGTGGGATGATTGACAGCCTCATTTTCATCATAAAACCACAGTCCCCATAAACCCTTTTACTTCCCGTTTTACTTTGTTTTTTTCCCCCCAGTCAAGCTGCATTTGGTTTGTTTTGATGATGAGGAGAGGATGAAGAGCTGCTGACTGAACATGAGGAGTTATGTTGATGAAGAGGCAGCTTTTATTTTGAAAAGTGTGCCTTAACACCATCATGGGAGAACTTTAATGTGGAGGAAACACAGGAACTTTGTATAAATCTGGTTCAGACTGGTTAAATCTGAATTTATTATTGTGCTTCCAAGATTGTGATTTTTCTGAAAGGACTGATAATTTCGAGCTGCATATGGAGGATCGTCAGGAAAAGAACTTCACAATAAATCTACAGTTTATGGGTGAAATCAGGCCTCTTAGAATAATGTGCTCTGACATGTGAATCAAAGATGGATCTGTTTGGTGGTTCAGGGAGAACTTCAGCCCAGCGGACTTCCTCCTGATCCAAACCATCGGTATCATATCGGCCTCGTATGACTGAACGTAAAGACAAGAGAAAAAAAAAAACAGCAGTGTTCCTGACGACTTCTGAAATCATCCTACCAGTCGACAGAGTTTAGAAACCGGTGTGTGTGTGTGTGCTGCCGGTCCTGGTCCTGGGGATGGTTCCGACCGGCAGACGTACTGGACCTGGTGTCAGTGAGACGAGGTGTTAGACAAAAGGTCTGCCGTCCTCACGGATCTGATTCACAACATCATACTGGATATTAATGTCCACTTCCGAACTAAGTGATTCATAACCTCGGGCGGTACTGCAAAGCATTATGGGATATGTTGTTGACACCACAATGTAGAGGATGTCACAGTGTCTTTAAATATCAATCGGTTATTTTGAATGAACTTCAATGGAGGTGCTGCTGCTGCTGTGAATGGATCAGAACAATGGTACCGGCAGCACCGATGGACAAACATTCATTTCTATAAGATTTCATGCTGAGGGATTTTTATACTGGTTAGTCTAGTACACTCAAGAAATAAGCAGTATTCAGGACCTGTGTGGCTCTCGGACCTGGATCAGAGGTCCAAGTCCACAGGAAGCACAAGAACCGGAGCCGTGGTGGGATTTTAAGAAAGAATGAATGAAAACAATGAAGTACATCATCCACGGTTCATTTTTCAGACTCATCACAAGAAAAAACTTCAACCAGGCAGGTGGGGCGTGGATGGGTGGGGAGGGAGCGTGCACGCGTGTGTGTGTGTGTGTGTGTGTGTGTGTGTGTAACATCTGTGACAAACCTCCTTATTTCAATAGTCAACAATGTCAGAGCACATCACACCGACAGAAAGAAAAGAGGAGCACACAGAAAGATGTCAAGTCACGGTTCCTCCAGATGTGCATGAGCAGCGCCTCCTGCTCGTCCCGGTGCCCGACTGGGAGCAGCCATCTCCCGGCAGCAGAGCGCCGTGTGCCTCCACTCCAGGGCAGGGTAGGGGCTGGGGCTGCTGCGGTAGCTAAGCTAGCGGCTAGTGTTAGCTGCCGTAGCGGATGAAATGCTGCAGGTCCGCCGAGGACAGTCCGGGCTGCTGGGACACCTGCAGCCCTGCAGCCGTCGCCATCCCGCACGGAACACCGCATTAAAACCCACATATGCTGCCGGTATATCGATAAGTTTCGATCACGGATCAGCACATTCATTCATCTCCCGTCCCTCCCCCGTTTTGCTCCGCCGGTGTCCCCAACCCCTTTCTACCGGCCGCCTTGAATCAAGTGAAGGCAGGTCACATAAGCGCCGTCACAGAAACCACCGCCTCACCCCTCCACATAGAACCCACAGTGACTGCATGAAGTACCGGCCCGATTCTGACCACCTCATCCCGGCAGATGGTGAGCTGTCAGACACGACGCCGTCAGCAGGTAGAGCAGAAGGCAGCGGGTCGGTGACGAGCCGTCGTTCAATGCACCGAGAACATACCAGCAAGGCGGAACCGTTTAGTATAATCCATTGTCCGGCAACGCCGTGAACCGGCCCGGTTCACCGGAGTCCGCCTGTCGCCCCGTTAGCCAGCGGCGACAGAGGCATGGTGGCACGAGGCCGGGTGGCACACGGGCGACAGGCGGAACATTAATCTACCGAGTGGCGTTAACGGTGACCGACCTGCAGGCATCCGGCACATGTACCGACCGACCGGCGGCGGCTCGTCCTCGTTTCATGCAGGACTAAAAGACAGCCGGCTCGTTCTTACCTCAGGCGGTGTGTCGAACCAGGTTCCGCGTAGCAGCCATGTTCGGAACCCCTATCTCCCTTCGTCCACACGAACCGAGCCCCCTCCCCCGGGTCAGCCGTCCCTCTTCAAACAGCACAAATCCAAAATGCTGGAATGCAGAATTATTGTCCGATAAAATCCCGGTGATGTTAGTTCCCAGTAGAACTGCGGGGGGTCTCCGGTCTCCGGTGCTCCGGGGGAGCGGGGCTGTCGATGGGAGTGATTGCCGGCGCGGCACAGCTAGCCGTGCCTAAGGGGAGGTGAGCAGCCCGCCGCCTCAACCCCGGACACCTCCAACTCAATTCAGAGAACTTAATGTACTGGATGGAGATTTATTCTCGGATGTACAAGAGGTCCCGGCGCGGCTGCAGCGGTGGGGTGAGGGCGGGAGTCCGGAGAAGCGATCCCGTCCGCTTTTAATTAATTTAAAGGCAAGAAGCTAACATTAGCTAGCTAGCGAGTAGCTAGCATGCTAGCCGTCTAATAAAACTTAGCCATTGGAGGGAAGACAGTCCGCAAACTGCAGGCTGCTCGGCGGCACCGGCCCACCGGGGGACCGAACATGCAAACCGCTGTGGGGGTGGAAAAAAAGCCCCGTGTTTGAAGCAGGCTCGGCTACAGCTAGCTCTGCGCTGGCCAGCCCCTCTGTGATGTTAATATCGGTCAAAGGAGAGGGGCTGCATTGAGCGCGCGCTCCCGACGCCAGGCGAGCACGGCCGGCGCGCGCCAGACGAACTCCCCACAAAATGGCTGCCAAAACAAATCCGCCGCGGACGGTCACTCCAATTTACCCCAAATTACTCTTTTAAAACGGAAGATTATGACGACGCTACACCGTCCGGATGAATGCAAGTCCAGACGCAGTCTAGTGTCGAAGCTCGGAGATAAAGGTGCCGGGTTAACACCGAACCGGGTTACGTCTTTACATCTAAACCGAGTCAGATGGACTCCCGCTGCCAGAGTGCTGCATATAATCCCTGTTTTTGTTTTACCGACAGGAGAGTCTGGCCATCATCTCGGTGCAGGTCCAACACACAGACGGACCGAGTCACCGTGCAGGACCTGAACTGACAGTCCGGCCCGGATGTGAGCCCGAACCAGAGTGCAGTGCTGCTGAAACAGTTCATCACATTATAAACCAATCAAAAACGAGAAATCCTTTATTAAAACAAAGGCGCCAGTTAGAAAAAATACACATGAACTGGTTCAAGCACACGTTGTAGGAAACAAGTCTACAAGCATCCTGCTGACATGAAGTCACCCTCATATCACATCACAGTCAGAACCGCTTCTCTATATCCATCTGCATACTCCGGTCCAGTAAAGACAGAAAAGTGGGTCTTCACATGATCTCCACAAGTACACACAACATATGAAGCACATCATACTGACAGGTCACATACAGGCTGAAAGGAAGCTTTCAGCAGAATAAAAGAAAAAAAAAAGGAGGGAACACAGGAGCCAAACATACATGAAAATAAAAGCACTGTCCAGAGGTCTCCATCAAACCATGTTTCAGTCCAGCTTCTTTTTTTTTTAGATAAATGGTTTCTAATATCTGTTGAAGTCGTCCTCGGTAAAGAAACGGACGTCACGCTGCCACGCTGAGAAGGAACCTGTAGACGGCCAGGAGAAGGTGGTTGGAAATGGAAATTGTTTGTCTGATCTTTCATCCACGCCTCATTTCTTTCCTTTGGGTGGAGGTCTGAGGAGAGAGAGAGAGAGGAGGTTAATACCGAGCTGAGTGCTGGTTCTGTGGGTCCAACACCACGGTGGAACATCTGGAGAGAACGGGGATCATTTTTCACAGTCTGATTTTATTTTGAAGAGCTGCAGGGCTGAGATGCATAAAAAAGGGTGCAAGTAAAAATGTGACGGATTTCGAACACCTGGATGATCTGGACGTGTTTGAAGAATCACTGAACTCGCATCCTACAAAATTACCAAAGCGACAACATTTTCATAACTAGAAAGAAGTTCAATGATGAAAATAAAACTTTTAAAAAAGAGAGAAAAATGATTGTCTTTTGTACATTTGTCGGTTTAGACGTGAACTTTTAACAAATGTTTATTCTGAGGTTTATTTTGGACCGGGGACGCTGACTTGTAATAGAAGTCCTTCATGAGAAAGAGACTCAGGTTCTGAGTCCGGGTTGGCGTCCTCATCACGCGTTGTTACTCCGATATCAACCAAAAACGAGATCTTTTATTTTAGGTCATATGTAACATTTAATTCTTCCCACGGTCCACCAGATGGCGCTGTTTGACCCGATCACTGCAGCTGCCATGTTACGTTCAACCAGAGAAACCCGGAGCTGCAGAACTAAAACTATTAAACACATCGAAGTGTGACGGCCACCAACAGGACGCATATTAAAAACAAACAGCAAAGATTGGAATGAAATTATTTTTTTATAAAGACGAGCAGAAGTTTTGAGTTTTCAAAGAAGTTGTCAGATATTCTTGACTTGAAGCCAAAGAAAAAAGATTATAAATTATAACATGGACTGATAAAATAAACCCACAACGACATTAATAAAGGACGAACTTTGACCTGAATCTTCAGAGAATACGCCGTAAACGTGTCGATGCCAGAAATCTTGTTCTTTTGCACATCTCACACCTCCCTCTTTCCCGGTATTCATCGTAAAGGAAGTTCATCCTCATGTAATCCATTATTTCCTCTCTATCCGTCCTTCAGATTTAAACGAGGAGAGTCATTACCTGTAGATGCCGACCACCACCGCGTGGTCCCTCTCGTATGGCTCCAGTGTGAGCTGCTCCTGCGGCTTCATGTTCTCAGAACTCATCTTCTTCACCTCGGCGGCAAACACAGCCTCCGGGGCTGCTGTGGAGTCTATACAGTTGGCCTAGAAGAAGAAGAAGAAACTCATGAACAAACACACAAAGACCTATAAACTGTGGACTTTGAGAAGGAACAGCGAACTGTTCAGGAAGTTGTTCTTCAATATCAAGATCCTACCCGGTGCCCTCAGAGAGGAACCAGGACCTTTATGGGTCTGAACTGGAGGACATTGACCGATCCTTTGATCTTTGGCCCTCTGATCACCCGGCAGCATCATGCAGCCGTGATCTGATCGCAGCGGACCGGCTTTAAGTCTGAGTGCTTTAACACGTCACTTCACATACATTGAGATTGGACCCTAACAGCCTGGCTTGTGTATGCAAATCAACATCACGTAAACATACAAGTAAATAAACACGTGAAAAAGTAGACATTTTAATCCTCCGTCAGTCAGAAATTTATTTCACGTTTGTAAATGTCTTAACACTCGAGGTTGTAATTTCTAACCTGAACCGTCAGACTCGACCCAATCAAGTCGGTTCAGATCACTGAATTATTCCAACGGGTTTGAGAGGTTCGGGCTCTGCGCTGCAGTGGGTCAAGGAACTGTGCGAGAGGGCAGAGCCCTTCAACAGCTGTAGGACTGATGCGTGTCAGACATTACAGAAAAATTAAGACTAAATAAACAAAACAATAAATAAATCCAGATGTGACCAGGGGAGGACCTAACTGAGAACACCATGCCCCACCGACCTAAAGCAGAAACCTGACTACACTCCAGACCTGTCAATCAAAAAGCCCCGCCCCCAAATATATCTGTGTTTGAGTCCTAATATGTAATGTATGCTGGAATTATTTCCAGATGGAGGGAGTTTCTCTAATGACACCATGACTCCTGTAAAACATTTACTGACTGTGTTTCAGGAGAGAACTTGATCCTTTTTTTTTTTTTAAATGGGAGTCTGTTGGAGCCTCTAGTGGCCCAGAGTGGTACTACAATTCCAGACACTTCACTGGCTTCACAGCTTTATACACCATGTATATTAGAATTATATATAATTGCACCTTTAAAGTTTTCATGTGATGGCATATTTTTTGTGACAAACAAAAATGAAGACAAAAAAACCTAACAAAAACCAAAGCGTAACAAAGAGTATTAGTGTGGTGTAGGTACAGTAGCAGTAACATGTTGGTTAACTTGACAGGTGGCCGTGACGACCATTAGTTTTCCATCTGCTGAGTCAGCGTACCTTGATGGAGATGACGAAGTGTCCACCATTCCTCAGGAAGTTGTGAGCATTCAGAGCAACGATTCTGGTCTGGTCCGGCTGAGCAACATCAGCAAAGATCACATCCACCATTCCTGCAGAGGAACCAGCAACACGTCACAAGGAGAATGAACACGCACGCACGCGTTACTGGAACCAAACATTAATGGACTAAATTCCTCCAAGGTCTCGGAGACAATCAGACAGAAGGCCTTTAATAGTTTGTTCTTTTTCAGGTCTTTTACTTTATAGACGTTTTGGGATTCATACCGATGCATTTCCTGTTACGCTCTTATTCTGAAGGACTGGAACCAGACGTAGTCCAGAAAGAAGCAGTAGAACGGAGAGATGACAAAAGACAAAGAGAAAGGTGGTTTCTGTTTGTTTAGCAGGTGGTTGCTATGGGAACAAGGTCGGCACATATCTGATCCCATTCTGGGAAAAATAGTCTGAAGATTGTTAAGTTTTTCATGGATGGTTAGTGGTATGAATGAGAGTTTAAGATGGCAAACTGCTGTTTCAACTTAAAAGCAGTGCCGTGCTTCAGCCTGCTGATAGGAAGGATCCAGTCCGGATGCTGAAACGTGGTTTAGTAACGTGTCTGTGCCGAGGTCCTGGACTACCTACCGACCAGCATCCTGTACTTGTGAGGGTGCCGAGCGTCTTCGATAATCGGGATGATGTTGGTGCGTTTCTTTGCCACGTTGAGGAGGTCACGGCCTGATCGATGGGAGAACTCCACGGCGTAGACCAGCCCTTCCTGTAACACCACAACAAACGTTACTGCACCGTGACCTTTCAACTACAAGAGCCACGACATTACCCATCCACCCTCAGAACAACAACCATCTAGTCTCCTCTCACTGTAAATATAATCATATACTGTCCATCTCTGATGAACCTCCTCATGTCTTCTCCATTGAGCATGTGCAGCACTCACCGGTCCAACGATGTCGGAGACGTGGGACACCGTGGTGCCCGAGGCGGCTCCCAGGTACATGACCTTGGTGCCGGGCTTGATGTGGATCTGGTCCACTCCTCCCAAGATGGCAGCAGCCAGCTTGGAGCGGAACGGGTTCCAGGCTCTGTACTCGATCTTCGACTCTCCTTCCTGACGAAGAGGACGAAGGTTGGACTGACACTCAGCTCGTATTTGACGTCTCACATTGTTTCAATTCAACTGATGACATCATCGCTCACCTCCACGTTGATCCTCTTCTCTCCGTACACCGATTCCCCCACCACCATGTTCTTAGTCACCAGGGCGTCCTCCTTCCCCCGGCAGATGAACACTCCTGACACACACACACACACACACACACACACACACACACACACGTTAGTCACCATCTTCTCCACTGCAGGTTTTATTCAGTCTGAATGTGGATTTGTGTTTCCTGTTGTTTTTCTGCCACTTTAAACAAAAATACTATAAAAAATACTT
Organism: Brachyistius frenatus; assembly: GCF_029030835.1. Taxonomy (NCBI): domain Eukaryota; kingdom Metazoa; phylum Chordata; class Actinopteri; family Embiotocidae; genus Brachyistius; species Brachyistius frenatus. Next base: position 615,911 of record NW_027210770.1, on the reverse strand, counting down.
TTCTGCTTATGTTGTTTAATGGCAGTTGGCCAACAGCTTTCAGGTTCATTACTGCCACCTTCTGGTGGGAGTAACACATTACAACTAGGTGCTGATAAGTATGGGGCCCATAAGGAAGGATGTTCGATTTTCTATGTTTTAATGACTATGTCATATTCAAAATGAATGGCTCAGCTTTCTTTAGATTTACATGACGACATCTCTTGAGTTGTAACACTGATGTCGTTGCATTACAACAGAGAGTATGAACACAACCTACAATAAACAAACTCCGAACCCACGAAAAAGGAATTAAATCGGAGCTGCAGAGACTGAAAACAAACCTTCATGTCTGTGTGGCTCGATCAGGACTTTCCTCCCGGCTCCGAAGCCTCCCCTCCCCCCCGGCCTCCTCCTCTCCCTCTCGGGGCTCCTCTGCCGCCCCCTCGGCCCCTGAATCCTCCCCCATCTGGAGACTGGAATCCTCCACCTGCAGAACAGGTGCATGTTAATAGAAGCACCGTTTCACCTCCTTCTCTCACCGATTAGTCAATCAATGAGGATGCACATTCAGCGATCAGACGACCGGCGTCTCACCTCTTCCTCCTCTGAATCCTCCTCGTCCCCGGTCGCCGAATCCTCCTCGTCCTCCCCGGTCGCCGAACCCTCCTCGTCCTCCGCGGTCGCCGAACCCTCCTCTACTTCCACCCCGTCCTCGTCCTCCTCCTCTGTCCCCGCGAGGACTGAAACCTGAAACAAGACAAGAGGCATGTAAAAACGTGTGGAGCTCAACAGAACCACAACACGAAGCTCAGAGAGACGGGCTGCTGCAGACCAGAGACCTCCGGCGGTGGAAGAGCTCCGCCCCCTCACAGTTCACTGATGCACAGCAGCAGAACATAACACACTAGAATATTACTTAAATAATCTGACCCGAAACAATCGGGTCCTGACAGTTCAGGTTGTGAATTACAAACGGTCTGAAATGGTTTTCAGACTAGTGATTGACTAATATGGCTTTTACAGGGCCGATTCCCATTATTGGTAATCAAGAGACCGATATACATTTGCAGTAAAAATACAAATCTTTGTCAAAATTTTGAATAACAAATCCTAAGGGGAGCACAGGGACTTTTAATTAATTAATTTTATCAGCAATTGAATGAAAGAAATACCGATAATCATGAAAATGCTAGATAGATTTAAAAAGAGCGGGAAAGTGAGATCCAATCACAGGTGGTCACTGGAGTAGAGACGAGCAACAACATCAGGTATGAACCGGGTCATTGCTTTAGATCCAGATGTTGCTGCAGAGAAGTTCCAGATTGTAAAAGGTTCATGTTTCACACACAACCAGTTTAGATCAGAGTGACACATTCAGGATATGAACACAGCACAGTCAGTCCTTCTGTAAATCACTGGTGGAGCTGAAACGCAATGTTTGAATTCTGGAGGTAAGTGTGACGTCACCGTGACCTTTGACCCCATCGCCCAGTCCTTTCATCTTTGTGTTCAGCCTGCCAGCAAATCAGATTTTCTTTCTAAAATCAGATCTTTATGACAGACCACTGTTATTGGAGCGTGAACAGCTCGGATTTGGCGTCTCCAGACATCACCAATCTATCTGCGTGGGTTGCCACGGTAACGACGTATCAGGGATCGCTATTTTCAAGCAAAACTACAATTTTTAGATTTCTTTGAATTTGGCTGCAGCGGGGAACAGCGCGTCCTCCACAGCGCCCCCTGGAGGCCGTCAGACATGAGGAAAGATCGTCTTCTGTTTGTTATCGGACAACATGAGAAACTTCCAGGCTGCTCTCAGATCAGTGCCGGCTCCTCTGCAGCCGTGTGTCCGACACCAGAACATCCAGGCCCAGATGAACCCGCCTCACTGATCCCGGGATTACTCCAGAACACGGCGGGCACACAGCTGGACTCGGCCCGCTTTAAGAGTACACACGGGGACATGCAGTCCGCCACTCGGGCCTTTAACTTGTAAAACAGAAAAATAATACTTTTTGAGACGAAGACCACCGAACCGCTAAATTTGGTCAACACAAAACACACGAGCGCGGTTAGCACGAGCTGTGGTTCACCTCGGAGCCTCGTGGCAAAAAGAAAAGCAGCTCGGACAGTCCCGAACGAGACTAGCGACGAATTCCTGAGCGAAACACGGTTCAATACACCGCTGAGTGGACCGGGCTGCACCGAGCCTCGAGCGGCGTCTCAGCACGTGCTGACCGGACGGAGGACAACACGGGGCGCCGCCGCTGGTCGGTTCTCTGGTCAGAGACACGTCTCTCTGGTCAGAGACACGTCTCTCTGGTCAGAGACACGTCTCTCTGGTCAGAGACACGTCTCTCTGGTCAGAGACACGTCTCTCTGGTCAGAGACACGTCTCTCTGGTCAGAGACACGTCTCTCCACCCACACACATCATTAACATCACATATGTCTGAGGAGTTTCCGACACTAACGACGAAATGTTCACGTGGCTGGCGGCAGTTCGGCGGTGATGTTCACTGAGCAGCATGGCGGTGTAGGCCAGGCACACGTAAACACTTCCATCCCAAAATATCCATCAAATGTACCGACTAACGGGCCCTGAACACGGTCACAGACACACACAGTGTACCCCTACTGTACCTGGCCTCATGTCGTCTGGAAGAACGCGGTGAATAGACGCAGTCTGCGGGACTCTGTGTTTCTGTGCGGCGGTGATCGTCTCTGGACGGACGCAGAGTGAAGCACATGTGCAGCTACTGAATTCCGACTGCTTCCTCCTCTTCCGCTTTTAAACCGTGAACTGGCGCCACCCGCTGGCCTGGAGCTGAAATACACCAGATACGCTCATCTTCAGGTTTGGATACATGATAATCACCCATATTAACATTTAATGAAATCAAATTTGGAGTTATATTACAAGACCAAAAAGTGGAAATGCTATAAAACAGCCTAAATATTATGGCTAAACAATTCATCCACAGACGCAGATTCATTCATGTCATCTTTCTCTTCATTAATGATTTCATCAATTTTTAAATTAGTACAAACTAAACAAGCCTTGACAGTTTACAATCATATACAGAAATGTCTTTCTGATTAGATCTCTGACCTCTTTAGTTATTTTTCTTTGTCTTGTTTCTTTCATTTCATTTAATTCTTATTATTTATTTATTTATTTATCTATTTTCTGTTGCTGCAACTGATTTGTACTTTAAAAGAAAGTATTATAGCTCAGTTTATAATATATTGTTCCTTCTGTATAATTTCTTGTATATGCCAAATAATATTTAATTAAAGTTAAAAAAATAAATAAAAAAATAATAATAATAAAAAATTTAAAAAAAAACATCCCTTAACTTTCTGCAACAAGTTTTTTTTTTTTTTTTTTTTTTTTTTTTTTTTTTTAATTTATTTTATTTTTTTAAAAACTTTTTTAAAACTTTTTTCATTAGACAGGAAATTCCATTTTCTCCTCTTGTCCACAAAGGTCACATCTGCCTGCATCATGTTTAGTAGTGAACTATTTGACCTTGATAAGATTGACTTCCCCTGTAAACCACCATCCTGTCCTGAACTCTGGAGCTGTAGATGTGATGTTACAGACTGAATAATCTCTCATAATAAAACTGTAGAAGAGATGTCACTACAAATTGTTTCTACTTAGTGAAGGTATGATGATGAGTTGAGTTATTCTTGGTTCTTTGTGTAACTGTCCATCTATGTAAATATGTCTATTTCAAAGTCTCTGCTGTGACTATGATCCTATAAATTACTTCAGAGGAGACACTGTGTTCCTGTCCTCACCAGAAACACTGGTCTTGGACTCATATTAAATGTATTGACTAGTATTAATTCTGTTCTCTCTCCCTTCTATTGACTTTCAACCAGCCGTCTCATTGCATGTAATATTTTCTTACTGTTCTTTACTATCATCTCAAAATATACTGCTCATGTACCTCATCAAACCCAAATCCTTGCTTTAAATTACCACCAACTCTTAAAAACGTCCCTGCTGCTTGTAGTTTCTTGAGGATGATATAACCTATTGAAAACATCCATCAGGACTGTGTGATGTGGGTTAAAGAAGAAGACATGGTGGGACATGGTATTTGTCTGAGACAGACATTTAAAACCAAAAACTGTATATAAAAGGTATAAAACACACGGAGAGACACTCTGGATATAACATATATCTAATTAATTATTAGAAATGTAATATTAATTGTGTAATTTTCTACTCCATAATTTTTTAATTGTATTGTTTTTAGAAAACTGAGTTCGTTTTCAGTGGGAACTGGCTCACCCTCCAGTCCAGTAGGTGGCGGTAATGCACCTTCAACGATAGCCTGTAAAAGAAGAAGCCCCTCCCCCACGGCCACGCACGGTTGATGACGGAAGTAGTCGGCACGTTGACACGTCACTGAGGTCATACGTGAGGAAAGATGGCGAGCACCTATGAGAATTTCAGCCTGTAAGTGAATAAGTGAATAACGTGTAATATCACCTGTGGCTTCGTGTTGGTGAGGAGGCGCGTGAGCCTCCGCGAGCACTTCAGTGACGCGGTTAAAACCCGAACACGTCATCTCCACTGTGGAAGCACTGCTTCGTGATTCGTTCAGCCAAAGCTAACGTTAGAGATCCCGGAAAGTTTTATTCATTAACGATCTCTTCCGATCGAGCTGCGTCTGATAGCAACAAATCAATAACTCTATGTAACGGCCCGCGGAGTTCCGGTACTGTTTCTATCAGCTGTGGTCCGTTACAGTCAGCTGTGGTCGGTTACAGTCAGCTGTGGTCCGTTACAGTCAGCTGTGGTCCGTCAGCTGTGGTCCGTTACAGTCAGCTGTGGTCGGTTACAGTCAGCTGTGGTCCAGTCAGCTGTGGTCGGTTACAGTCAGCTGTGGTCGGTTACAGTCAGCTGTGGTCCGTTACAGTCAGCTGTGGTCCGTTACAGTCAGCTGTGGTCCGTCAGCTGTGGTCGGTTACAGTCAGCTGTGGTCCGTTACAGTCAGCTGTGGTCCGTCAGCTGTGGTCCGTTACAGTCAGCTGTGGTCCGTTACAGTCAGCTGTGGTCGGTTACAGTCAGCTGTGGTCAGTTACAGTCAGCTGTGGTCGGTTACAGTCAGCTGTGGTCCGTCAGCTGTGGTCGGTTACAGTCAGCTGTGGTCCGTCAGCTGTGGTCCGTTACAGTCAGCTGTGGTCCGTCAGCTGTGGTCCGTTACAGTCAGCTGTGGTCCGTCAGCAGTGGTCCGTTACAGTCAGCTGTGGTCCGTCAGCTGTGGTCCGTTACAGTCAGCTGTGGTCCGTCAGCAGTGGTCCGTTACAGTCAGCTGTGGTCCGTCAGCTGTGGTCCGTTACAGTCAGCTGTGGTCCGTCAGCTGTGGTCCGTTACAGTCAGCTGTGGTCCGTTACAGTCAGCTGTGGTCCGTCAGTCAGCTGTGGTCGGTTACAGTCAGCTGTGGTCGGTTACAGTCAGCTGTGGTCCGTTACAGTCAGCTGTGGTCCGTTACAGTCAGCTGTGGTCCGTCACAGTCAGCTGTGGTCAGTCAGCTGTGGTCCGTTACAGTCAGCTGCTGATAGCGGGATGGCGGCGTTGTGGTGCCCTGTTGTTGTGTTGATGGAGTTTGGTGGTGTTGTGGTGTTGTTATCTGTTCTGAATCGGTTGTGTTGTGCTATTTTTGTGTTATAGCGTGGTATTGGTGTGTTGTTTTTGTGTTATAGCGTGGTATTGTGTGTTGTGTTGTTTTTGTGTTATAGTGTGGTATTGTTGTGTTGTGTTGTTTTTGTGTTATAGTGTGGTATTGTTGTGTTGTTTTTGTGTTATAGCGTGGGTATTGTTGTGTTGTGCTGTTTTTGTGTTGTAGCGTGGTATTGTTGTGTTGTGTTGTTTTTGTGTTATAGTGTGGTATTGTTGTATTGTTTTTGTGTTATAGGGTGGTATTGTTGTGTTGTGTTGTTTTTGTGTTATAGCGTGGTATTGTTGTGTTGTTTTTGTGTTATAGGGTGGTATTGTTGTGTTGTGCTGTTTTTGTGTTGTAGCGTCGTATTGTTGTGTTGTGTTGTTTTTGTGTTATAGTGTGGTATTGTTGTGTTGTTTTTGTGTTATAGGGTGGTATTGTTGTGTTGTGCTGTTTTTGTGTTATAGCGTGGTATTGTTGTGTTGTTTTTGTGTTATAGTATTGTTGTGTTGTGTTGTTTTTGTGTTATAGTATGGTATTGTTGTGTTGTTTTTGTGTTATAGCGTGGTATTGTTGTGTTGTGTTGTTTTTGTGTTATAGTGTGGTATTGTTTTGTTCTCTTGTTTTTGTGTTATAGTGTGGTATTGTTTTGTTCTCTTGTTTTTGTGTTATAGTGTGGGTATTGTTGTGTTGTGCTGTTTTGTGTTGTAGCGTGGTATTGTTGTGTTGTCTTGTTTTTGTGTTATAGTGTGGGTATTGTTGTGTTGTGCTGTTTTGTGTTGTAGCGTGGTATTGTTGTGTTGTGTTGTTTTTGTGTTATAGTGTGGTATTGTTGTGTTGTGTTGTTTTTGTGTTATAGTGTGGTATTGTTGTGTTGTTTTTGTGTTATAGTGTGGTATTGTTGTGTTGTGTTGTTTTTGTGTTATAGTGTGGTATTGTTGTGTTGTTTTGTTTTTGTGTTATAGCGTGGTATTGTTGTGTTGTCTTGTTTTTGTGTTATAGCGTGGGTATTGTTGTGTTGTGCTGTTTTGTGTTGTAGCGTGGTATTGTTGTGTTGTCTTGTTTTTGTGTTATAGCGTGGGTATTGTTGTGTTGTGTTGTTTTTGTGTTATAGCGTGGGTATTGTTGTGTTGTGTTGTTTTTGTGTTATAGTGTGGTATTGTTGTGTTGTTTTGTTTTTGTGTTATAGCGTGGGTATTGTTGTGTTGTGCTGTTTTGTGTTGTAGCGTGGTATTGTTGTGTTGTGTTGTTTTTGTGTTATAGTGTGGTATTGTTGTGTTGTCTTGTTTTTGTGTTATAGCGTGGTATTGTTGTGTTGTTTTTGTGTTATAGTATGGTGTTGTGTTGTCTTGTTATCTGTTCTGAATCGGTTGTGTCCCTGCAGGCGCACTACTCCAGAGAAGTTTTACATCGAGGCCTGTGACGATGGCTCCGAGGACGTCCTGGCTGTTGACCGGGTGTCCACTGAGATGACTCTCACAGGTAAGAACACACCTGGCTGGATGAGAGCACCTGGATAATCAATGAATCAATACAATAATGATTAGTAATAAAATCCTGTTTTGTGTTGTGGACGTTTGTTGACACTAACCGTTGTCGTGTCCTCAGTGAAGCGGGACGTCCCCGCATCAGCAGAGACCCGGTCTATCTGTGGACTGATGGGGACCGTCCGTCTGGTGGCAGGTGAGTTCAGGGTGATGCGGAGGAGGATCGCAGCTGGATCTACCTGACAGGTGCGCTCTCACCTCCACCTGTCTGTTTCAGGGACGTACCTGGTGGTCATCACCAAGAAGAAAAAGGTGGGAGACCTGCTGGGACACGCCGTGTGGAAGGCTCTTGACTTTGACATCATCTCCTACAAGAAGACGATCCTCCACCTGACAGACAACCAGGTGGGATCTGAGAACAGATCAGCTGTCACTGGTTACAAATTATGAATGCATCGTTTCGGTCTCACATATCTTCGGCGGGAGAAACTCAGTTTAAACTGATCCGGGTCTCATCGGTCCTCCGAACAGAACTGAGACATCTTAAGAAGACGACCTCCAGACTTTTTATGTATTTTCTCTGAAGACTCTCACTGATGGGTTTTCTTCACAATCTGAATGTGGTGATACCGTTTGGTGCCGTTTCCCTCGACGGCCTGCAGATGGTGCCAAAGCTCTCTGAGAAACATCCTGCTCATGGATTCAAACACCATTTATCTGAAAGTCAGTGATGAGTGAACCCAGATAGTAGCAATAATTTAGATAAATATTCAATATCAAATAAATATATAAATGTAAATAAATGGCTGCACTGTTCCAATCTTTTGCTGGAAAAAGTCTTGGAGGAGCTGAAGCAACCATTAACTGACCTACATCACAGAGGCGACACTGTTTGAAGTAAAGTCCAAAAACACCGCTGTAACACACGGCAGCGATGTCACTGTGGTCCGGGAACATCTAAAAGTCAATGATGATGCAGAGAAGGCAGCAGGCTGATGGAGAACTGGAATACACGGCTGCTATAATTTATTGATGGTTGTTCGGGGAAACGGTGTGTGAGATCAAATCATCCACTTCCTGTTTGTGCTCAAATTCCATCACGAACTGGAGTGAAGGTGAACTTCTGAGAGGAAACAACGATGTCTTCTAACGGAGACTCGAGGTCCTTCCCAGATTTCTAACTGACTGACTGGGAGAGACTTCCTGCCACGAGCTTCCTGTTCTGTCTCTCAGCTCTGTGCTGGATGTGTCTCGTTGCAGATGCAGGACAACAAGAGCTTCCTGTCCATGATCAACAGCGTGCTCCACACAGATGGCTTCTACTTCGCTACGGACTACGACCTGACCCACACTCTGCAGCGGCTGGCCAACACCAGCCCAGAGTTCCAGGAGATGAGTCTTCTGGAGAGGGTGAGACGCACAGCAGCCCGTCTTAGAAGGACACAGAAAAACTGTCTCTTCTTCTGTCTCTGACCCCACAACGTTTCCTGATTGAGGTTGTGTCCTGCATGTCCTCTCCAGCTGCCTGTCTTTGTATTAACAGCAGCTCTCTGTCCTTGTTGCAGGCCGATCAGCGCTTTGTCTGGAACGGACACCTGTTGAGGGAATTCATGACGCAGCCAGAAGTGAGACGGAGCGTCCAACCTGTTCAACATGTGTCACTTCTGTCAATCATAGTATCAGAGTGTCGTGTTGTCCTGAAGCCTGTTGAAGCAGCAGGCTGCAGTCACAGTGTTTATCAGACTCCACCCGACTCCATCAGACTCCACCCGACTCCATCCGACTCCCTCAGACTCCATCCGACTCCACCCCACTCCATCAGACTCCATCCGACTCCATCCGACTCCACCCCTCTCCATCAGACTCCATCCGACTCCATCCGACTCCACCCCTCTCCATCAGACTCCATCCGACTCCATCAGACTCCCTCAGACTCCCTCAGACTCCATCCAACTCCACCCAACTCCCTCAGACTCCATCCGACTCCACCCCACTCCATCAGACTCCATCCGACTCCCTCAGACTCCCTCAGACTCTCTCAGACTCTATCTGACTCCACCCAACTCCATCAGACTCCATCCAACTCCATCTGACTCCCATCAGACTCCCTAGGACTCCATCCGACTCCATCAGACTCCATCCGACTCCATTTGACTCCCTCAGACTCCACCCTACTCCATCAGACTCCATCCAACTCCATACGACTCCATCAGACTCCACCCGACTCCCTCCGACTCCCTCAGACTCCATCAGACTCCCTCCGACTCCATCCGACTCCCTCAGACTCCCTCAGACTCCATCTGACTCCACCCGACTCCATCAGACTCCACCCTACTCCATCAGACTCTATCCGACTCCATCACACTCCCTAGGACTCCATCCGACTCCATCCAACTCCATCCGACTCCATCAGACTCCGTCTGACTCCATTTGACTCCTTCAGACTCCAGCCGACTCCATCAGACTCCAGCCGACTCCATCAGACTCCACCCTACTCCATCCGACTCCATCAGACTCCACCCGACTCCATCAGACTCCCTCCGACTCCACCTGACTCCCTCTGACTCCATCAGACTCCACCCAACTCCACCCGACTCCCTCAGACTCCCTCAGACTCCATCCGATTCCATCAGACTCCATCAGACGCCGTCTGACTCCACCAGACTCCATCAGACTCCCTCTGACTCCATCAGACTCCATCCGACTCCATCCAACTCCATTCGACTCCCTCAGACTCCACCCGACTCCATCAGACTCCGTCAGACTCCCTCCGACTCTATGAGACTCCCTCTGACTCCCTCCGACTCCATCAGACTCCCACCGACTCCATCAAACTCCATCCGACTCCGTCCGACTCCCTCAGACTCTATCCGACTCCATCAGACTCCCTCCGACTCCATCAGACTCCCTCTGACTCCCTCCGACTCCCTCAGACTCACTCAGACTCCATCAGATTGACAGGTTGAAGCAGCAGACTGTAGTTTTAACTGTAACGCTGAACCGTTCTAGCTGGTCTGCTGCTGTGTGAGGACGGTCTGACTGTGAGACATTCAGAGACACCAGGTCACATATGAGGATGTGGACCATCCCTCCATTAAAGTGAATGTTCAGTAGGAGAAGAACAGTGACACACTCTAATGGACACAGAGAGACAGAGAGACAGAGACAGGAGGACACATGAGTTAACTGAGGTTCCATCCAGCTCCTGTCTCTCAGTATGAGGAGTGAGGACGTGTCCATGTAAGAGACAGAGACAATGATGAGACTCAGAGTCTCTCAGAGACACCACAGCTGGTCTGTTTCTCTCTGAGGAGGAAGGAGACAACAGCAGAACCAGGACCTGACTGATGAGCTGGTTGGACTCTGTCCAGGATGAAAGATAACCAGGAGACAAGGACAGAGAAACAACCAGGAGACAGAGACAACCAGGACTCATAAAAAACAAAGAGACAGAGGCAGGAGGAGGAAAGAGACAGTCCCTCTCTCTGAATATTGTATGAATAGTGATGTAAACTGGATCACATGAAGTATCTGTTGTATTTTTAACAGAACCTGATCAGAACATTTCATCATCTAACTCTGCTCTCATTTCACAGCTACACAAGTTTGTATTTCCTGTTGTCCACGGCTGTATCCTTTCTGCTGCCGCTGTTCATCCTCCTCCTCATCAGAGGTCAGAGGTCAACACTCCTTCAGTGACTGAATGACCTTTCATGTTTGATTGGAAGGTTCATAGTTTTATCTTCATACCGACTGTTTACTGTTGTCATGAGAAACGGAAACAGCAGCTCAGTGGTTGAAGATGTTCATCAGGTGTGTGCGTGTCCTCACTGGTCCGTGTCAGTGCTGCTGCTTTCTTAACACGTGTGTTCCCCAGTCATCACCATGAAGTCCAGCTGCATCAATGGAAAAGTTTTTGAGTGGGCGATCGTCTCCAGGAGGAGCTGCTTCAGAGCCGGAGTCCGTTACTACATCCGAGGTAACTGGATTGCATTCTGGGTACTCCTGAGTCCACTGGAACTATTCTGCAGTGGTGTTTAGTTCTGTTGATATGTAAAAATATTTCAATGAAAACACTTCTTTATTCCAGGAGAACCGGAGTGTCTGTACACACCACAGATGGTTTATAAAAGTGTTTGTAGCTTCCAGGTCTGAAAAATTGTTCCGATTCAGAAGTGTCTTCAGCTGCAATACCAGCGAGTGCCACTAGAGGTCGGCTCCAAAAAGCCTCCGGCTCCATAGACTCCCATTCAACTTCTCTCATCAAATCCAAAGTGAATAAAATGTGTCCATCAGTTATCTCGGTGTTGTTAGCTAAAGTCACTCCTTCTTATTAGTTTTCTGGAGGTCCATCTGAAAATAATCCCTCATTCATTAGAAAAGAAGATTCAAAAGGACCTGTTTTGGGGGGCGTGTCTGTTTGATTGACAGGTCTGTGGTGCAGTCAGGTTACAGCTATCCGTGGGCGGGACGTAGTATCGTCAGGTTTCCAATCAGATCTAGTCAGATCCACCGCTGGCTCCTCCCCCAGCTCATCCAAATATGGTCACTTCCTGCTCCGAACCGCTCCGAACTAGCAAGATGTTGACGGACAGAATCTGAACTGGAGGATTCATAACGTTCACAAACCAACGATGACATCACTGCTGGATAATGCTTGGTACAGATAGACAAAAACAATATGAGTGCAGCGTTAGATATTAGTTTCATGTCAGCTGTTAAAGAATGAATTTCATGTGACCCCACCAGAAGAAATATGCCATGTAGACACATCCAGCGGACATTAAAGATGTCCTCCTGTGGACATCCTGTCCTTCACCTTGTTAACATGTCCGTGTTACATTATTTCATTTCCTCCAAGACATAAGAGTGAAATAATCCCGTCTGTTTAGAGATAGTCAGGCTTCCTGATATCACAGACTTCCTGTCAGTCTAGGGGCGGAGCTTTTTATATACTTGAGCTGCAGGCGAGGTAGAGCTGCACATGATGAATGAAGGCGAAGGTGTCGGGTACCATCTGAACCACATGAAGAAGCAGTAGATGTGTAACTGTGATGACCACAGATGAGTCTGTAGAGGTTTTATCTGTGTGTTTCTGTCTGCAGGCATCGATTCAGAGGGACACGCTGCCAACTACGTGGAAACAGAGCAGATCATGCAGCACAGCAGCGCCAAGGCCTCGTTTGTTCAGGTGAGCCTCAGACAGGAAGCTGCTAGTCAGAGGGAATAACTAAAGACTCACTCAGATCAGAACGTAGAGACACAGAAGTTCAAAACTCTCCATCTTAGTCTCTGCAGTGATAAATGTCCTGTTTGATGCCACATCATGACAGCAGCACTGTAAACACCCCGAGGGTCTGATTCACTGTACCAGTTCCTGAATGTGTCCCTCAGAGTTCACAGGTAGCTTCATAATGTTCCCACTGAATGAAACCAAGTCAGCTGCTCATCACGGAAAGGTCTGGACCTGCTGCTCAGTGTTTGTTGGAGGATCTCATCCACCGTCCTCCTCTTTTATGATCATGTTTTATTATTAGCCAAGTTTTTTTTTTTTTTTTTTTTTTTTGGCCTAATATCTTGTCACGGCATTGACTTTCTCGCTGTTATCTCCATATAGCGTTTTGATATTTATATTTCAAGAAGAGTAAAATTCCTTTTCTTTCTTCGGTCATTCTGTTGGCTGGAGTCTCTTTAAAACATGACAAACATCTAATTTAAAGAGTAATTTGCTTATTCACTTATTCAGTAAATCTCCTGCAAAACAAGTGCAAAATAAATGTGAAAACTTTTGGAATAAACACTAATATACACTGCTCAAAAAAATAAAGGGAACACGTAAACAACACATCCTAGATCTCAATGAATGAAATATTCCAGTTGAAAATCTTTATTCATTACATAATGGAATGTGTTGAGAACAAAATAACAGAAGAATGATCAATGGAAATCAAAATCATTATCCATGGAGGTCTGGATTCAGAATCATACTCAAAATAAAAATGGAAAAATCAGATCACAGGCTGATCCAACTTCTGTGGAAATTCCTCAAGACAAGTCCAAATGAGTCTCAGTAGTGTGTGTGGCCTCTACGTGCCTGTATCACTCCCTACAATGCCTGGGAATGCTCCTGATGAGACGACGGATGTTCTCCTGAGGGATCTCCTCCCAGACCTGGATCAAAGCATCAGTCAACTCCTGGACAGTCTGTGGTGCGACGTGGCGTCGGTGGATGGAACGAGACATGATGTCCCAGATGTGCTGGATTGGATTCAGGTCTGGGGAACGGGCGGGCCGGTCCGTAGCATCAATGCCTTCATCGTGCAGGAACTGCTGACACACTCCAGCCACATGAGGCCTAGCATTGTCCTGCATCAGAAGAACCCAGGGCCCACTGCACCAGCAGATGGTCTTCAACGGGTCTGAGGATCTCATCCCGGTACCTAATGGCAGTCAGGGTACCTCTGGCTAGCACATGGAGGGCTGTGCTGCCCTCCAAAGAAATGCCTCCCCAGACCATCGCTGACCCGCCGCCAAATCGGTCACGCTGGAGGATGTTGCAGGCAGCAGAACGTTCTCCACGGTGTCTCCAGACTCTGTCACATGTGCTCAGTGTGAACAGGGCGCCGACGGAGAAGCTGCCAATCTTGGTGTTCTCTGGCAAAGTCCGATCGCCCCGCACAGTGTTGGGCTGTAAGCACAGGCCCCACTTGTGGACGTTGGGCCCTCGTACCACCTTCATGGAGTCTGTTTCTGACAGTTTGAGCAGAAGCATGCACATTAGTGGCCTGCTGGAGGTCATTTTGTAGGGCTCTGGCAGCGCTCCTCCTGTTCCTCCTTGCACAAAGGAGCAGATAGCGGTCCCGCTGCTGGGTTGTTGTCCTCCTACGTCCCCCTCCACGTCTCCTGGTGGACCGGCCTGTCTCCTGGTATCTCCTCCGTGCTCTTGACACTGTGCTGACAGACACAGCAAACCTTCTTGCCACAGCGTGCATTGATGTGCCATCCTGGATGAGCTGCACTACCTGAACAACTTCTGTGGGTTGGAGACACCTCATGCTCCCTCTAGTGGTGAGGACACTGGCTAAATGCAAAAGTGACCAAAAATCATCCAGAAAGGATGCGGACAGAGAAACGGTCTGTGGTCACTACCTGCAGAACCGTTCCTTTATAGGGTTGTCTTGATAATTGCCTCATTTCCACCTGTTGTCTGTTCCATTTGCACAACAGCAGGTGAAACTGATTCACAATCAGTGTTGCTTCCTAACTGGACAGGTTGATTTCACAGAATTGTGATTGACTTGGAGTTACATTGTGCTGTTTAAGTGTTCCCTTTATTTTTTTGAGCAGTGTATTAGAGATATTAGTAAATCAGGCCCTAAGTGGAGTACAACAGTCTGAGCATGTCTGCAGCTCACTTTAATGTGTTGGTAAGACATACAGCTGCTATCCTGCTCAAGTGAGACAGTCCACTGCTGCTGTGTCCATGTTTGTCCATCTACGCCGGACGTGTCTATATGTTGTGAAGGAGGACTGAGTGTGTGAACGCTGGAACATGGTGTGTTTGTGTGATCTGTCTCTCCAGACGAGAGGCTCCATCCCCTTCTACTGGTCCCAGAGACCCAACCTCAAGTACAAACCAAAACCTCAGATCAGCAAAACGGTCAACCACGTAAGTTCCCTCCGCGCCCACCTGAGAACACCTCTGGGTCAGTTCACCTCTCTTCACGCTGCTTCCTCGTCTCTCTGGGTTTTTATCAGCTGGATGGATTGCAGAGACACTTCGACTCGCAGATTATTATCTATGGAAGACAAGTAATTTTGAATCTGGTGAGATCACAACGTTTTCATATCTGTCAGTGTGCCAGCTAGATCTCGATCTTTCCTGGTTTAATTATAAATATAATCCTGATTTAAGAAGCAGCAGACAAAGGAAATGACTGTTTGAAAGATAACTACTCATCTGTGTTCGCCAGATCAACCAGAAGGGCTCAGAGAAGCCTCTGGAACTGGCCTTTGATAAGATGGTGACCAGCCTGGGGAACGGCATGATCAAGTAAGATCTGTGTGTGTGTGTGTGTGTGTGTGTGTGTGTGTGTGTGTGTGTGTGTGTGTGTGTGTGTGTGTGTTGTATTCACTGCTGCAGGTTGTTGACTCTCTGGGAACACTTGTCCTCTTGCAGGTACGTCGCCTTTGACTTCCATAAGGAGTGCAGTCGGATGAGGTGGCACCGGCTGGAGCTCCTCTTGGACATGGTCTCTGAGACGCAGGAGGACTTTGGGTCAGTGAGCTCTTTGTTGTGTGTCTGAGACAGTACCCTTGTCTTCTCCGTCCAAGGTAACCGTGTGTGTGTGGATGCAGGTACTTCCTGGTGGACGCAGACGGAAAGGTGCTGCAGAACCAGGAGGGGACTTTTAGGAGCAACTGCATGGACTGTCTGGATCGGACCAACGTCATCCAGAGCCTGCTGGCCCGACGCTCGCTGCAGTCCCAGATGCAGGTAGGACTCTGGAGGAGAAATGAATAAAGAGCGGTGATTCACCCTGCAGAGAACAGCTGCTGTGCTCAGCTTGGATTCACGTCGGTTCCACTGGATCTCAGCGATGATGTAAAATGAAGAGTAAAAATCGAAACTGCAAGCAGTGCTGCACATCAGGGAGCCAGTGGGTCGGGGCCGCCGGATCTCCAACGCATTTAACAAAAAAGCATGGGCTTCTCGATATATCATCATCAATGCCTTAAGGCTATTCTGACCCGATTTGATGTCGACGTGATCTTCCAGCTCGACAAATCACGTGAAAGTATGAAATATTTAATTTCCTGTTGCCAGCAGGAGGCGCTATGACTATGAGCAAATATTACCATAGAGGTGTCTTCAGGGGCGGACTTTTATCAAAGATGTAACGTTTGAGGAAGATTGGAATATGTACATAAAAGTTACAGCAACTTGTAGTTTCATGGCGAGAAGCTCAAAATGGCCACCACATCACAGGCACACCGATCGACGAAAACAAATTCTTTTAACAACTTTTCATCTCCCAGTTGTTAAGATGGGACAGACAAAATTGAAAGTTGGTCCGACAAAGTCTGTAGGAGGAGTTCATTAAAATACAATTGCTAAAAATAGCGACTAAATTAAAAATGACGGACTTCATGTTAAGTTGAGGTCGGGATACCAACAGATTTTTTTTTGTACATCTCTGTGTGATACACATGTCCAACAAATTTGGTGCATGTAGTTGAAACTAGGTGCCAGGGCTGCAGTTTAGGGGGTGCTAGCGAGCCATTAGGCCACGCCCACTCACAAAACACATCTCGGATGTATTGTCTCACCACGCCACATGTATGTGCCGCGTTTCGTGAGGTTTCAAGATTCCTTTGACCTTAAACATTAACTTCCTGTGTCACGGCAAAACATAAAATTTTGCCGCATTGCCCTGGCAACGCCCTTCGACGATAACGCACAGGCTTCTCAATATATCATCATCAATGTGTTAAGGCCATTCTGACCCAAATTGAGGGTCTTGTGATCAACTAGCTTTGAGTAGCATGTGAGAGTATGAAAAATTTAATTTCCTGTTGCCAGCAGGTGGCGCTATGACTATGACCAAAATATGACCATACAAGTGTCTTCAGGGCTGGACTGTTGTCATGTGTAAAGTCTGAGGAAGATCGGACAATGTATAACAGAATTACAGCAACTTGTAGCTTCTCGGCGAGATGCTCAAAATGGCCGCCACGCCACGGGCACACGGGAGTATTTTTTGAGTACGATAAACCCTCCAAAAAGGCAATTCTTTAGTAAGACAACAAAGCGGAAGAATACTAATTCCTTGAAGAACAATAGAGGTTTCGGACCCTAAATATAATTGTGTGTGTGTGTGTGTGTGTGTGTGTGTGTGTGTGTGTGTGTGTGTGTGTGTGTGTGTCTGCAGAGGATGGGAGTGCTCCATGTGGACCAGCAGGTCGAAGAGCAGGCGGACTTCGAGAAGATGTACAAGAACGGTGAGTTTTCGTCACACCAGCCGACCTCAGCGGTCTCCATCAGACCGTTCAGCTACACACACGGTCACCAAACATCAGTCCACCACACTGCTGACTCAGCAGCTGCTGGTTCTGTCAGAGGCCCGGTGAGTTCTGCACCAGGACGCTGCTGGAGAGACGCTCTGACCCAAAACAGTTCACATTTCTCCTGCTGGTCTCTCAGCGCATCCGATGTCCCTCACCTGGACAGGCTTAATACTCGTCCTTCACCTGATCTGTGAGCCGTCATGATGTTTAAATATGATCTTCTCTTCCACTTCCTGTCTGTTTACATGCAGCCTGGGCCGACAACGCTGATGCCTGTGCCAAACAGTACGCCGGCACCGGTGCCTTAAAGACGGACTTCACCAGGTCAGCGCTCGTCCACGTAAACGTAAAGCTTCCCGTCGTGTCCTCCATCTGAAAAAGACTCTGGTGGCAGGTCTGATGGAGGTTCCTCCCTGTAGGACATCACAGTTTCACCAGCGATCCACTCTCCTGCCCGACACTCCTGCTGCCACCTTGTCGACATGTTTAGTCTATTTTAGCTCTATGTTTTAGCTATTTTAGCTCTGATTGATGACCTGACACTTGTTCAGGTTTACAGACAGATATTATGTCATATTTCACTGTGATATGTGGACTAGAAGAAGGACAGAGTGAAAAAGAAAAGCTTTTAATGGAGACGGATGGTCCTCTGGACAGCATGAATGTCCTCAGTTGTGTCCTTTTAACATTCAGATGTGCAGCTGTGAGTGCTGAGATGAGTTGTTGTCTCTCAGGACCGGGAAGAGGACTCAGTGGGGGCTGGTGATGGACGGCTGGAACTCCATGATCCGATATTACAAAAACAACTTCTCTGATGGCTTCAGACAGGTGCGTCCAGGCTCTCGTGTTTCTGAGTGACTTCGGCTTCACAGTCCAACTAGAACTGGGTTCTCCAACCGGTTTCCTACTAATTGGAGAACCTGCATTAGAACCATGAATACATATAATGTCTGCCGAGGTCAAATAAAGCTGCTACACCTTCATTGACCAGATGGGGCTGCTGCAGCCCTTTACCACGTCGCAATGTTTCAGAAGTATGTGGACTCTGTGTGTTGGTTCGAGTTCAGACAGGGGTGGAGTTATTTGTCCATACGAGGAGTAAAGAGGAGCCAGTACCAGGGAATTCAGTTCAATTTGATTTATATAGCGTTAAATCACAATACAGGTTATTTAATTTTGCACTGAACACATTAAAGTCCTTACAGCAGAACTTTATAACATCGTACAGAGAAACCCAACAATTCATATATAAAAAACATCCTCTTAACGGGAAGAAACCTCCACCAGAACCAGGCTCAGAGGTGGGCGGAGCATCTGAGGGGAGAGCAGAGAGAGAAAAGGACAGTATAGAGATACAAGACATGAACTGTTGGTGAAGACGACAAGCACAGAGCAGAGACATGCAGCTCCATGATGGGACATCTGCAAAAGAAAGAAGAGAAACTACGCGAGCGAAGGAACTGAATGGAGACAACAGATAATAAACAGAAACTATTGGAGAGAAGAAGCTTGAAGTTAATGAGATGTGATGGTGAGATATGAGTTATAGAGAGTTAAAGAGTGAGAGGAAAGAAGCTCAGTGTAAAACGAGGTCTCCATTCAGTGTTCTCCTCTAATGCAGGACTCCATTGACCTGTTCCTGGGGAACTACGGTGTGGATGAAGCTGATTGGACGACCCCTCTGCGTGACCCCAAAGACTGGAAGTTCCTGACAGTAAGAAGGACTGAAGATGATCCACTGATCAGTTGTTTTTCTTCTGACATCTCTGATGTGACTCTTCTTCTTCTCCTCCTCTTCTAGCTGCCCATCATCATGGTCGTAGCATTCTCCATGTGCATCATCTGCCTGCTCATGGCTGGTAAGACATTTTCCCGCCAAACATCAAAAGGTTTATTAGAAATGAGTTCACGTCAGTTGCTCCTCAGTCTCAGAGAACAGAATTCATGTGACGTCTGTCCTCTGCCAGGTGACACGTGGACTGAGACGCTGGCCTACGTCCTGTTCTGGGGGACAGCCAGTGTGGTGACGGCCGGCGTCATCCTCTTCAACGGACGCGACTTCGTAGATGCTCCCAAGCTGGTCCAGAAGGAGAAGCTGGACTGAATGTGTGTGTGTGGAAAGCAGCTTGGCCCTGGCGAACTCACCACCTCTTCCTCCAGCTCTTCATCACTCGACCCGCAGCATCAGCAGGCGTGGAGCCTTTACTGACAGGCTGGGGGGAGAGAGGAGGATGGTGGGTGGCCGGGCCAGCCCGCCGTACGAATAAAGCCCAAAGACAGAGACTGGACGTGCGTGGGCCTGCTGCTGTCCACACTGCAGCCGCTGGAGAGGACAGGACTGTCTGTCCACTCGTCCTACTGGACACCGAACGTCCACAGGTTCTTCTGACGGAGCTCTGGTTCCTCAGCAGAGGAGCGCTGTGGCACCTGTGTACATTATCGTTTCTCCAACTTTATTCTTCTATTGGATGCTTTGTGATCAGCTTCAGACCAGCTTGTGCGATGTCACTGACAGCTGTAATAAATGACTGTATGTACGGTTTGTTTGCCTTTTTAGTTTAGCAGCTGTCGCCGTCGCTCAATGTTCAGCAGCTCTGTCTCAGGTCTGTGCTTCACCGTGACTTCCTGTTCAACGCCTCAAACAATTCTGGATAAATGACATGAAAATATCCACCAGCTGCTTGTTGAACGGAGCAGTGGCACTTCATCACTTTATTTACTCTGGAAGTACAACCCCGTTTCTAAAAGAGTTGTGACAATGTGTAAAATGTAAATAAAAACAATAATAATAACAGAATATGGACATAAACCCATATTTCATTTCAAATAGTCCAAAAACAACATATCAAATGTTGAAACAGGGAAATTTTATTGTTTTATGAAAAAATGATGCTCATTTTAAATTTGATGGCAGCAACACGTTTCTAAAAAGTTGGGAGAGGGTCAACAAAAGACTGGAAAAGATGTGTAATGCTAAAAAAAACAAAGAACATCTCACAACTTATTGGGTTACCATGGCAACAGATCAGTAACATGATTGTATATAAAAAGATGATTTCAGAGAGGCAGAGTCTCTCAGCAGTGAAGATGGAGAGAGGTTCACCACTCTGTGAAAGACTGTGTTGGAAAATAGTGCGACAATCCAAGAATAATATTCCTCAACATAAAATGACAAAGAATTAGTGGATTTCATCGTCTACGGTTCATAATATCATTAAAAGATTCAGAGAATCTGGAGAAATCTCTGAACACAAGGGACAAGGCTGGAAACCAATATTGGATGGTGGTGATCTTCAAATTCAAAATGAGCATATATTTTTCATAAAACAATTACAAATGTGTCTGTTTCGACATTTGATATGTTGTCTTTGGTCTATTTTCAAATACATAAGTTTACATCATTTATAAATCACCATATTTAGTTTTTATTTACGTTTGCCCAGCGTCCCAGCTGTTTTATAAATGGGGTTTTACATCTGATTCATATTTTCCAGGTGTTTGGGATCAGTCGGTAAATAAAGAGTGTAGGAGTCACACATAGACTCCACGGTTTCTTCTGCACACTGTGTGGTCTGTTGGAAAGACACTGAAGGATGTAAAGTCAAAGACTGGGTGTTGTGTAAGAGGCTCAGTATGAAGTGAGTGCAGCAGCAGCAGGTCCCGACCAGCTGCTCGTCTCCATCAGAGGAGCAGCCGGGTGTTAGCGGCAGGCTAACAGCTGTGTTTTGGTTCTGAGGCCTCACATTGACCGAGTTCTTCACTTCACAACAACATCACCGCTCATCACTGCTATTTTCTCTCGTTGGTGTTGGTTTTGATTTGTGGCCGAGACGTTGTGTTATCCGAGCACTCGGTAGTTTTACCTTCCATGAACGAGGTCCAAACACATTGATTTATACTTGCAGGGTTGATTTGGTGAATTGGTGATCAGCATTTTTCTCTGAGCTACAAGCAGATGTTATGATTGTTCTGAGCCGGATCGGAGTTATGTCACATGATGTGAGTGTGATAAAACCACAGACTGAATATAAAAGTGTTCGTAGCTTCCAGCTCTGAAAAACGAGGCCGATGTGGAAGTTCCTTAAATTGCAATACCAGCAAGTGCCACTAGAGGTCGGCTCCAAAAAGCCTCCGGCTCCATAGACTCCCATTCAACTTCTCTCATCAAATACAAAGTCAATAAAATGTGTCCACAAATTTCCTGTGTGTCATTTGCTAAATTCACTCTTCCAGGTTAGTTTTCTGGAGGTCCATCTGAAAATAATCCCTCATTCATTGTCAAATAAGATTCAAAAAGACCTGTTTGTGTGTCTGTTTGATTGACAGGTCTGTGGTGCAGTCAGGTTACAGCTATCCGTGGGCGGGACGTAGTATTGTCAGGTTTCCAATCAGATCAGTGAGATCCACCGCTGGCTCCTCCCCCAGCTCGTCCAAATATGGTCACTTCCTGCTCCAAACTGCTCCGAACTAGCAAAGATGGTGACGGACAGAATCTGAACTGGAGGCTTCATAACGTTCACAAACCAACGATGTCGTCACTGCTGGTTTCTGATTGGATCAAACATGTTCACAAGTCCATATTATTTCAGTTGCAGACATGAACTGCCACGCACACTATATCTGATCTTTTTGTCTCACAGCTGCTTCTTGGTTGTTGCAGACTTCTGTCATACAAGCAGCAGTCAAACATCCGTGTGTGAAATAATATCTGCTCGTAAGCGTGTTTAATGTGACTCGTGACGTGTGAATATTATCTGACACTTCAGCTCCAACATGACTCGTTCATCTCAGTTAATATTCTGTTCTCCTGAACGTCATCACGGCTGTCAGTTTACTCAGGTTAGTAAAACGTGAATGTTTTTTGGTCATATTTTGGTAAACCTCAGACTGCGGGTGTGCTCACATGCTGCTGTGAAGGTCGCCGTGTCCTCCACGAGGCCCAGTGAGCTGCAGATCAACGTCCTGCGGGCGGGTGGCCACAGCGCTGATCTGGAGTTCAGTCATGGCTGCACCAGGCTCCTGCATTGTGCACTGGTTATTGAACTGAAACTATTCACGCCTGAGTGATCTGGACAAACAAAACCATGTGTGAAGAGAGGAGGAGAGCAACAGTTTCCTGGAGAATCATAAATCTGCTTTAAGGCTTTAAGGCCGACGCGGTCTGAGCCTTAAAGCAGATTTACGGTTCTGCGTTGTGTGAGCAGGGTTCCGGTCCGGCCCACTCGGACTCGGTCCTCTGGAGGTTCCACCTCTCTGAAGGAGGAACCACGTGGTCCGACAGAACAGAGGACTCAGTGTAGAGTCAGACGGACCATGTAGAAACGTTCAGCTTTATTACGGAGTAAACAACATACTCATGAAAACTACGTGTCCTGTTCTTTAAAAAAAAAAAAAAAAAAAAAAACGCATTTTTTTATTAGTTTATTTGGGAAAAACAACAAACAGCAAAATTGAATCTGACAGTTTGATTGATGGTTATTTGATTTTGTCCTCCAACAGTCTCTGAGTCAACTCAGAGAAACGTTTGGAGATAAGTCAGGTTCAGGATGTTGCTCTTCTTCAACTCTTCTCATGGCAGTAGATCTGAACTCTGCAGGAACTTAAAGGACCAGCCTGCTGTTATTCACTAACGGTTGTCCCACCCCGTCTGTCGGCTCAGCTGATTGGTTCCAACTTCAGAAGTCGATTCTACAAACAGCTCGATGTGCTTCTCTAAAAGTAGTTTAATTATCCACCTGGCTGCTCTGGTTTCTTATTAATATTATTTAACTGGGTCTCATCCAGGAGGAAACTGCACGCTGGTGTTATCAGTTGGTTTATTTTGTTTTTTTTCTCAGCAGGATCACAGAAAAACCAGCCGTCTGATTTTAATGAAACTTGGTGGAAGCGTGAGGAAGAACCTCTGACATGTTGGCGCAGATCAGAGTCACAGGGCAGATCTAGGAATCATTTTTCACTTTCATTAACTTTGCGAGTCAGGGCCGCTAAGTGCCATACGCCTTAAAATCCAATAGATGGCAGTAAAGTTCAACAGAGACGAGGGTTGGTTGTGATGGATCGTGATGCATCGTCCTTCTCCGATGGTTGATGTCACGTTGTGAGCTCAGCATCGTGATCTTTGTCCCGGTCAGCAGGATGACCTGTGAATGGAGCTGAACCTGTATGTTATGATTTTATGATTAATAATAAACTCTGCAGAGCGTCTGAATATATTCTGCTGATTGTAGTGGCACGACTGAGGCAGGACACCGTCTCCACCTTCAGTCTTTTACATGATATCAAGTTAACATTGTGTATGGGAACTGACTGCACAAACACATCATCATTATTCGTGGACATGGCTCAGCTCTAACGTCGACAAATCGTAGGCTGTTCTAGAAATAAGATGATTGTGCATCTCAGTCCACATTCACAGTTCCCAGTGATCCTCGGACACACGTGGACTGCAGTGTCTCAACCTGAATTTTCAGGAACGACGACCGATGATCCTCCCTCGTCTCCAGAGGTGTAGCTGGGCTTTTACCTGGTCACCCAGCGCGCTGTCTTCTGCGGATGATTTCCTCTATTAGCACTATTAATGAGCTCCTCGTGCACTTTACTTGACAAAAGCGCAGCTGTTAGCATCCAAGCAAATCAAGTTCAAAGACGTTAGGGAGACTGCTAGTTTATCACTAACTGGAGTCTCACACTAAACTTTCATTGTCTAAACACTGCATTTAACTAAAAAAAAACAGCGACAGTCCCTTAACTTCAATATAACTCATTAAAGCTCACAGACAGAAGTACCGTTACATTAAACGGGCTGAATATCGGGGAGTTACTACCGAGACGACCAGCTACCAGGAAGCCAAAAGTTGCATCACCCTCATAGGTCCCGCCCCCTAACCAATTAGAAACCAGGAAACTCTTGCCTGACTAATTAGAAGTAGACTGAACAAACAACAGCAAAATTAACAAGTTAAGTTTTACATCATGCCTTGCAAACAAACTTCTCGGGGTGCATTTAAGGTCATAGTAAATCACATTACTCTCAGTGAAATAGACATTTAAAGACAATGTTACCCATAGTATGGTCATACAAATAAAATAAAGAAATAGCATCGGGTTTTGAGAGCAAAATAACCCAGGGTGTTAGAGCATGTGTTGATTTATGTCAAAGAAACTCCATCAAGATGTTCATTAATAATAATAATAATAATAATAAACTTGATTTGTATAGCACTTTTCAGTGTACTTCACAGCAAGAAAATTACATCTAGTGTTTCATATATAAAGAAACATAAATATATAAAAAATAAATAAAATGCATAAGAACAGATCAAATTAAACACAAATAGAGTATTTAGATAACACGTTCATGAAAATGAGGACCAACAAGTAAACACACCCGTCTGCTGCTGTAAGAACTGCTCTGATTTAATATATTAATTGGAAATATATAGATAAACTCACATTGAGAACACCATAAAACTGTGACTCAAATGTCTCGACACAAATTTACTGATACACCTGTGATGCAGTAAAACCTGCAGCGAGATGCTCAAAGGTGGTATTTATGGCCGGGCTGCAGTGTCACACAGGGATTTTCTGTAGTGACCAACATGAGGGTGAATTGTGAGTCTTTGAACCTCACATCTCATTTTACACGACACCACACTTATGAAACGAAGCACAACTCCATCAGGCTGTCTGAGCTGGAAGGACTTCTCTCTACAGCCGACCATTTAGTTCAAATATCCAGCTTCCTTCCTTCCCCGAGCCTTTGCTGATGTTTATGAAGTGAATGTTGATTAGATATATGATTAGATATGTGACTTTAACTATTGTTATTTATCAGAGCAGGCACCAGTACTTTGAACAGCCTTGATCTAATGGTAATATAGTGTTTCCGTATTCATTGTTTTATTGTATGTTTATTGCCTTGAAGTCCGTTTCTGCCTCTGCGTCTGTATCAGCTGTTTTATAGGCTCGATTGTTTTATGAGACTACTGCGATTTAATTTTATTCTGTATGTGATTTCGTTAAAACAGGAGTTTGAAGATCTCAATCTGTGGGACGCCAAAAACATCCTGAAAACTAAACATATCAAATGATAAATATCCACCAGTGTGTTTGGCTGCAGACAGGTTACAACCTCCTCATGGTTTATATGAGCCTGCCTGGATCAGACCTTCTCTGATTACAGTCTGGAAACCCTGTTCACATTAAAGTTCACTCTGAAGGACGGACCAATCAGAGGCCAGTATCAGTGGCTCAATACTGCAGTGGTGGTAGTGAACACAGTGGTCGGTGCTGATTGGTTAAAGCTGTTCCAGTAGTTTCAAAGCTAACCGGACGTCTACGTACAGCAGGATGACATCATGGCTGCAGACGGTTCCCTACAGAGCGGACCCAGACCCAAAGATTCACACGGTGGGTCTAGCAGCACCAGGCTAAGTTTATATCTGTCACCAGCGGTTTCAGGGAACGTACCAAAGAGAATGGTACTGGGAACAGTACGGTTCTGATGGGAGACAGAACCACCAAGGTCCAGAAGGAACCGTGTTAGATGTTCAGATGTGGTGGTCCACATCATATGAGAAAAGAACAACAGGAATTAATTCAAACTGCAAGCAGTGATATACGGGCCCTCGCACGGTGCGCGTCGGCTCCCCGAAGCCGGCTCCCCGACGTGCAGCACGCGAGGGACCGCATATGCCCACTTAAAGTTGCATTTTTTTATCTCGTTTCCTGTCTCCAGCAGGGGGCGCTATGACTATGACGGAATATTACTATCAGGTGTCTTCAGGGTGGGACTGCTATCAAAGATGTAATGTTTGAGGAAGATCGGAATATGTACATAAAAGTTACAGTCAGTTGTAGGATCAAGGTGAGATGCTCAAAATGGACGCCACAACACGGTCACACCGATCGATGAAAACAAATTCATAATGCCAAGAGACTTGTTGGTACATCTCGGTGTGATACACGTGTCCAACAAATTTGGTGCATGTAGGTGAAACAAGGTGCCAGGGCTTTAGTTTAGGGGGCGCCAGCGAGGCGTTTGGCCCCACCCACTTGCAAAACACATATCAGATGTATCGTCTTACCACGCCGGATGTATGTGACACATTTCGGGAGGTTTCAAGCATCCTTTGACTTTAAACATCAACTTCCTGTGTCACGGCGAGACATCAAACTTTGCCGCATCGTCGGGGCAATGCCCATTGATAAAGTCAAACGAATTCCTCAATATATTATCAACTACATGTTTAGGTTATTGTGACATGACTGTACATTCATGTGATCAACCAGCTCGACGTAGCATGTGAAAGTATGAAAAGTGTCATTTCCAGTTGCCACCAGGTGGCGCTATAACTATGAGCGAATATTACCACACAGGGGTCTTCAGGGCGGGGCTGTTATCATACCTGTGAAGTTTGGAGAAGGTCGGTCCATGTACATAAGATTTAAAGCAACTTGTAGTTTTATGGTGAGATCCCATGCTACGGGCACACACATCGACGAAAATGAATTATTTTGATCATTTTTAATCCCAAACATGTTATCTATCCATAGAAACTAAATTCAAGTCGGTCCGACAAAATCCCTAAGAGGAGTTCGACAAAGTATGTGTCAGAATCGCCCAAAATGGCAACTAAATTAAAAATGGTGGACTTCCTGTCGAGTTGACGTAATGGTGCAATGTAGCTTTTTTGTGCGTCTAGGTGTGATACACGTGTCCACCGGATTTCGTGAATTTAGGTAAATGTGGCTGCCGGGGCATCTCTTTAGGGGGCGCTAGCGAGCCATTTGGCCACGCCCACTCACGACTCCACTAGAATATGAAATTTTTCACCGGGAGACATATGCGTATCCACTTTCACGAGTTTTTGAAGATGATAAAGCCTCCAAAAGTGCATTTAAACTTTCAGGAAAAAAGGAATAATAACTTTACGAATAACAATAGTGCTTTCGCACCATCGGTGCTCGGGCCCTAAAAAGATTGACACAACCTGCAAAAGTTTGAATTTCCAGTTTCAGAAATAGAACGATGTATAAAATGATGAAGGCATCTTCGAATAGTTTTTAATTGGGACTGAACGTCTGTCAGTGGAATGACAGATGTTTATGGACAGGAATATATGACTGAACAATAAGGACAAACCAGATATAACAGGTTTTTAAGAGATGTGACACCACATAGATTTTATCCTGACAGTGTTCAACACAATCAGATATGATATAATATGTAATCAAAAGAAAGGCTTCATCACATGCATAAAAGATGGTTGAGGACAATAAACATGAACAATAAACCCTCCATCCAGGTAGGATGTTATGTTGTTGAGCTGCATGTGACACACAGCTCAATCACAATGGTTCATTTTTACAGCCTGTCACACTCAAGATGCAAGATGGCGCCGCGCTAGCGGCAGCCTGTTGCAGCAGCTCCCCTCCCCTTGTTATTAGTATTATTAGTATTTTTAAGCCTTTCTCCTCTTCGGAGTTGTTGTTTTTTTCTTTCTCTCGTGTGTTAAGTTAACGGTCAGACAATGGACCGTAATTTTTCCACGTTTCTGGCTGGGGGCTCTGTTATTGTTTACTCGCGTGATCAGCTGATTGCGCTGAGTCGCCCCTACTGCTGCTGCCCGGAGCGAGGCCTGAGATCCCCGTTGAACTTCGGAGAAGACGGCGGGGTTGCAGAGCTGGAGCTAAGCTAAAGGCGGAAAGGAGGAAATACAAACCAGCGGTACCGGAGATCTTAACGGGGAACGTGAGGTCGTTGGCCAACAAGACGGACCAGCTCGGCGCTGGTAAAGACCCAGAGAGAGTACCGGGAGTGCAGCATCATGTGTTTCACCGAGACATGGCTGCACTCACATCTCCCGGACCACAGCGCGGCCGTACCCGGCTTCAGGACTGTTCGGGGGGACAGAGACGTTGTGCAGAGCGGTAAGAAGAAAGGTGGAGGGATTGCAGTCTATGTGAACGAGAGGTGGTGCAATCCCGACCACATGTGTGTGAAGGAACATTTCTGTAGCCCGGACATTGAACTTCTAGCCGTGGGGATGCGCCCTTATTATTTGCCGAGGGAGTTCACGTCCGCCATTGTTATCGCTGTGTACGTTCCTCCATCAGCTGACGCAGAGGCAGCAGTGGACACCATCCACTCCACTGTGTCCAAACTTCAGACTAAGCATCCCGGTGCATTTTTGTTAGTTACTGGAGACTTTAACCAGTCTGGATAAAGTACTGCCAACTGTTCACAAGTATGTTAACTGCCCCACAAGGAACAATAAAACTCTGGACTTACTGTATGCTAATGCCATGGATGCATACAGTACTACTGCCCTTCCCCCCCTTGGTAGATCAGACCACAACCTGGTCCTGCTGACTCCCAGGTATGTCCCCCTGGTGCAGAGGCAGCCTGTGTCCACCAGGACTGTGAGGAGGTGGACACAGGAGGCTAAAGACACCCTGCAGGACTGCTTTGAGTCCTTGGACTGGAATGTGCTGTGTGGACCACATGGGGAGGACATCAACAGCAGGACGGACTGTATCACAGAATACATCAAATTCTGTGAACACACCACCGTACCATCCCGGACTGTAAAATGCTTCCCCAACAATAAACCGTGGATCACCAGTGACCTGAAAGTTCTTCTTAATCAGAAGAAAGCAGCCTTCAGGTCTGGGGACAGGGAGGAGCTCAGGAGAGTGCAGCGCCACCTGAAGGAGAAGATGAGGGAGTGCAAGGACTCCTACAGGAGGAAGCTGGAGGCCAAACTCCAGCAGAACAACGTGAGGGAGGTGTGGACCGGTATGAAGGAGATTACTGGGTTCAAAGGGAGAGAGAGAGACAACCAGGGGGAAGCTGGAGAGGAACAACCAGGGGGAACCTGGAGAGGAACAACCAGGGGGAACCTGGAGAGGAACAACCAGGGGGAACCTGGAGAGGTCCAATGAGCTAAACTGTTTCTTCAACAGGTTTAGTTCACCACCCTCATCTGTCTCCTCCACACCTTACACCTCCCAAACACCTCTGTTGCCTCCCTCCCTCTCCCCTCTGCGCCCCCTGGTGAACTGCATAGAGCCCTCAATCTCAAAGGGCTCTTCCTCCATCGACACCTTGACCCCCCACCTCACTCCCCTCTCTGTGACTACTGGCCAGGTTAGGAGACAGCTGGAGAGACTCCACCAGCTCAAGGCTGCAGGACCTGACGGCATCAGCCCCGGGGTCCTGAAGACCTGCACCGTCCAGCTGGCTGAGGTCCTGCAACACCTCTTCAACCTGAGCCTGAAGCAGGAGGAGGTCCCGGTGCTGTGGAAGACGTCCTGTCTGGTTCCTGTCCCTAAGAAGAAGACTCCATCCGGCCTCAACGACTACCGACCGGTTGCCCTCACATCTCATGTGATGAAGGTGCTGGAGAGGCTGGTCTTGGCCCACCTCAGGCCGCTGGTAAAATCTTCTCTGGACCCTCTGCAATTTGCGTACCAGCCTCATGTGGGAGTGGACGACGCCATCATCTACCTGCTGCAACGAGCTCAGTCTCACCTGGATGGAACCGGTGACTCTGTGAGAATTACTTTCTTTGATTTCTCCAGTGCATTCAACACCATCCAACCACTGCTACTGAGTGAGAAGCTGCGGGTGGTGGGGGTGGACACGTCCACCGTCTCCTGGATCAATGACTACCTGACAGGCAGACCACAGTTTGTCCGTCTGGGCAGTGTGCTGTCTGATACGGTGGTCAGTGGTACTGGAGCTCCTCAGGGAACTGTTCTGTCTCCCTTCCTGTTCACCTTATACACCACTGACTTCCAGAACAACTCAGAGTCCTGCCATCTGCAGAAGTTCTCTGATGACTCTGCAGTGGTAGGATGTATAAGGGATGGACGGGAGGAGGAGTACAAGGCAGTAGTGGAGGACTTTGTGGAGTGGGCGGGAAGAAACCACCTGCTCCTGAACGTGGCCAAGACCAGAGAGATGGTGGTCGACTTCAGGAGGAAGACGACGGCTCCACAACCGCTGAGAGTTCTGGGAGAGGAGGTGGACATGGTTGAGGAGTACAAGTACCTGGGTGTGTCCATGACAACAGACTGAACTGGAAGACCAACATCAACGCTGTCTACAAGAAGGGGATGAGTCGACTCCTTTTCTTGAGGAAACTTCGATCCTTCAATGTGTGCAGCATGATGCTGGAGATGTTCTACCAGTCTGTTGTGGCCAGTGCTTTGTACTTCGCTGTGATCTGCTGGGGGAGCAGCATTGGAGCCGGTGACACCAACAGACTTAACAAGCTGGTTAAGAAGGCCGGCTCCATCATTGGCTGCAAACTGGACAGCCTGGAAAAGGTGGTGGAGAGGAGGACGCTGAGGAAACTATTGTCCATATTGGATAATCCTGACGACCCTCTCCACCACCTGCTGCAGGGACAGCGGAGCACTTTCTCTAAAAGATTCCTCCAGCTCCGCTGTCACAAGGACAGATACAAGAGATCATTCCTGATACAGGAGATCATTCCTGATACAGGAGATCATTCCTGCCCACTGCCATAAGACTGTACAATAACTCACCTCTGGCAAAATCCATCACACAACAATAACACTGTTGACTGTGTTTCTTGGTTTGTTTGTATATTATATATATAGATATATACTGTACTGTATATATATATATATATATATATATATATATATATATATGTTGACTGTGTTTCTTGGTTTGTTGTATATAATATATATAGATATATAATGTACTATATATATACTGTGCATTTTATATTTATTTATTTTTTTTACTGCTATTTACTGCTATTTTATTTTATTGCTTTTTTATTATTATATTCTATTCTATTATTTTATTCTATTGTTTCTATTATTGTCTTATTGCTTCTGTATGCTGCTGTAGCGAAAAAATTTCCCCTCTGGGATTAATAAAGTAAATACCTACCTACCTACCTACCTACTCTAATGGTGTTAGGTTAGGTTAGGTTAGGTTAGGTTAGGTTAGGTTAGGTTAGGTTAGGTTAGGTTAGATTAGGTTAGGTAGTTACTTTATTAATCCCCAAGGGAAAAAAAAAAAAAAAAATTCCGCTACAGCAGCATACAGGAAGCAATAAGATAATAATAGAATAATAGAAAGCAATAAAATAGCAGTAAAAAAAATAAATAAATAAATATAAAATATAAAATGCACAGTATATATAGTACAGTATATATCTATATATATTATATACAAACAACCAAGAAACACAGACAACAGTGTTATTGTTATGTGATGGATTTTGCCAGAGGTGAGTTATTGTACAGACTTATTGCAGTCGGCAGGAATGATCTCCTGTATCTGTCCTTGTGTTCAAGGAAAGACTTGGTTTAGTGCTGTGATTTCATATAATAGCTTATCAGGAGGGAGCACGCTGATAACAATGGTGCAGCAATTTAACAAATCATTGACACAAGAAATGTGATGTCTACAGGAAGTCTGGTGAACTGGTCTCCTATGGTGAGATAGAAATAAAACCTGCAATGACAGCACAGGTAGAGATTCATTCTCCACGATGTGATCCATGAAAACAGACAGATTCATACATGGAGGAACAAATTCAAAGATATCTGTAGAGAAGTAGATCAAACCATTAAAATGATGAATGGATGCAGAAGTAAAATCACATCTCTGATAATCAAAGCTGCTTCAGAAAGCATACGTGATACAGTAATGACAAGGAACAGTGATCAAAAAGATGAGAGGAAGAAGAAGAAGAATCTCCTGTTGTCTCTCCATGCTCTTCTTTTCTCTTTCTGCTCTCCTCTCACTCCAACCGGTACAGTCTGGTTCTGTTAGCAGATGTTCTCCACCTCTGGTTCTGGTTCTGTTAGCAGATGTTCTCCACCTCTGGTTCTGTTAACAGATGTTCTCCACCTCTGAGTCTGGTTCTGTTAAATTATGTTCTCCTCCTCTGGTTCTGGTTCTGTTAACAGATGTTCTCCACCTCTGAGTCTGGTTCTGTTAACAGATGTTCTCCACCTCTGAGTCTGGTTCTGGTTCTATTGTAGGTTTCTTATGGGAGATATTTGTTGGGTTTCTGTCTGTAACACTCTGAAGTCTTTTGTAAATGTGAGTAAACTGTCCAACATGAAATGAGCGATTGTAGGAAGTTCATCAGTGACGGAAATACTGACGAAGGGCACGGTGAGCAGTTTGGGAAGAGAAAGGAGCACCGAGGTCCAGTTGGAGATAGAAGACGTGTTTCATCAATAAGTAAGAACCAAACTGCATTATTGGAACTTTCACTAATCGGACTTTAATGTAACATTTTAAAATGTGTCTTTAAGTGTGATGTAGTTCTCTGTGGTTTTAATTCTGGAGCTCATGGAAAAGGATTTTCCTTCTCTTTCTCCCACCGTGATGTTTTAAGGGATTATTTGCAGGGGTCAGATGATGAGGAAACAACAAGCTTAAAATGCCTGCTCAGATTAGTCTCAGGCAGCAGGAGGAGAGAGACCTGCTGCGAGAGGTCAAACCTGCAAGACACCAAGTAATTACACGCTGTTCAGGAAAATACTCCGAGTTGTATTTATTAAAAGGAAGGAAACCTTTGTCCTGCGCAGAGACCAAAAAATAACACAGAATAAAAAAAAATGTCACCTTAACTTAACTGATGAGTTCAAATGTTCAGAGGTCACTCACTTCTCCTTAAATATTGAACATTAAAGTGTGAGCTGCGTCCGGATCCATCAGCTGCACTGGCTGTCAAAGCACGCCGAGCACGTCAGAGCTACAGTCGGATCAGCCGGACCACGTTTGTTCACGGGTCTCAGCCAGTGTGACCACATTCTTGAGAAAAAGCTCTTTGGAGCAAAGGTCAACGGTCAACTCACTACAACTGCTGCCGTCAGCGGATGTGATCCCAGTGAAAGATCCAATCAGGACAACAACAGGAGGGGCTCTTCGCTCAGAGACGACGCCAGTCCAGGACTTGATTTCCTTTGAGCCGACAGGTCTCGTCCATGAACTCACCTGCAGACTGAGATCAGTGTGGTCGCAGTCGGGATGATGAGTGTGCATTTTGAAATGTAAATGCTGACAGCGTGGATCCAGAAAGGCCTCCGCATCACATGTGTGAGTGATGCAGATTTCATAAAAAGGTGATGTTATTACTGGAAAATGAAATAAAATGGTGACTGTAGTTATTCAGCAGCTGGTTCAACGCTGAAAACACAGAAAGATACACATCTGTGCATCCTCATCATGTTTGACTACACACACACACATACACACTGACATTATTAACATGGTCCATGTTTAATAAAAAAACTGATCCCATAAAGCTGACAGACAACAAAGTGGTTCATCGTGATGTCAATTCAATTCAATTCAACTTTATTTATATAGCGCCAAATCACAACATAGGTTATTTCATGACACTTAACACATTAACGTTCTTACAGCAAGACGTTACAACATGTGTTACTTGTTACAGTGTTACATGTTAGTGACAATCGACGTGATACTTATATGTCTGATTACTAATTACTAACCATCTAGCCGATGGCACAACAAAACAAAAAATCACGTGTTTAGTGATCCAATAATGACGACAAATATCTACAATATATACAAACATTTTAAAAATGTGAGGGTGGACGGACAAAATATTTCAGTATTAACGTTGTTTATCACAGTATCTGTCTTTCTGGTGCACACGTGACCTCATATCTCCTCTGGTTAACAGTGACGGTACGACAGCCAACCATACGACAGCCCTTATAAAACAGATAGAAAAGTAGTTATCAAAAATAATTAGTTTGTAGGAAAAACAGATATTTGTACACCTTTCTACAAAGAGAACACATATAAACCTGCTCAGTACAGAATATGTTCAGATGACTGGACTTTTAAATGATCAACACCTTAATCAGAGTCCATATATTTTTGTCTTTGTGCACTATGACATGTTTTGTCAGCAGTTTCCAGTATCAGAATAATTTTTTTCTAGGATTAAGTGTCATTCTTGGTTTTAGTGATGTAAACTGCCTCTTTCCTTATTATTCAAAACACAAACACAGAGTTTGTCTTAAAACAAGTTAAATGCATACCATAAGTCAGAATCTGGTGGCAGGAGGACTCGAGCTTCTGTAATCTCATTACTAGACTCTAATCCTGTTGTGGGATTTTATATTCTACAAATATACTTGGCTTGATTTGACCCTAAATTGGCTCCGCACACTTCTAAGAGAAATTCATATTTAAGGCTTCATATAAGGCTTCATAACAGGACTTCAAAAATGTCTGCATAGTATCAGATATAAAAATAAAGTACACAAACACTACGTCTCATAGCGCACTATGCAAACGATACATCTACACACATTCATTGTGTCATCGCACCAACATTTATAACTGCGTCTGTTATCAGCGTGTGACGAATGCACTGCATCTACACTAGAAACATGACCGACAACATGTTCCTCGGGGAAGCTGTGGAAACTGAGGGTGAAATGTGATGAGTGTAAAGACTACGGATGACTTCACCACAGAGAGAAATTTTGCAATAATAGATTCAGATTATAAAAAAATACAAATGTTGAACCTGGTTTTCATCTGGGTTTTATGTCCCCATGTCTCCAGTTGTGTTTCTCCAGGAAGACTGAGACATCCTCCTGTCAGCTGAGAGACGATGTCACCGAGGTGGAGTTTGATGAAAGCGAAAAGAAAAAGTGAAAGAAAACACAGATGACGGCTCATCGTGCTCCTTACATGCAGAGATGTACTTGTTCAGCCGGAGGACGGAGATGTGGAGCGGTCCGGGAGGCAGCGGGAGGTCGGAGGCTCCATCACAGTCTGGTCTCTAAGCAGACACGGTGCTCACCGTACGCTGCCGCTTGTCCTGGTTTCGGTGTTTTCTCTTCTTGCAGAAGGCGTAGAGGGCTGCGAGGGGAACGCAGCTGACTGATGACACCAGCAGCAGCCCGATGAACACTTGACCAAAGACGGGGTACTCCATCACCACGGATTTACCCTGAGGAAACAACGGTACCGTGAACATGCCTGTTCATCACTCAGCAGACCGACAACCAGTTTGTTGGTCATCAACATTGTGTTTATAACAACACGTGCTGCAGAGGTTCACACATGAAGACAGAATCGCAGAGCACCTTTCATTGAAGTTGATTTATAATTACTTTTTTCCTCTTCGTATCTACTGCAGATTGATATATTTGATATTTGCCTCAAGTGTACTTTGACCAATAAAACTGTCCACATGTGACCTGCGGAGTTTCTGACAACTACTTGTACAACGTTGGATTTTCTCTGTGCAGCAGATGAAACATGAAGTCAGCACACAGCAGCAGGACATCAACAGTCTCTGATCTGAGAGAGGAGCTTTGAGTCATGTTTACATTTGAATGATAATAAAATAAATAATAAAGTGACAGGGCCAATAAGGATTTAATTGGAAGCAAAAGGTGACTTCACTAATTCTGAACTTAATTGCTGTGGATGCATATGATTGTCTCTGAACTTCTCCCAGACCGTATTTTAAAACATCTTCCTCCTTCTTATTACATGCAAACAGTTTCAAATTCAACAAGCTGATTTGAAATTGGATTAAAATTTGATAAAATACTATTTCCTTTACCCCTCTGAGCATTACAACAATATTTTACATGAACGTTTGTGTTTGAGGTCATTTTAAGACCAGAGTGCATAAACTACTTATTTTACATGTTGGGAAATATCTTGGTCAAAGTTTTTGAAGTATCATAAAATTAATTCCTCAATCAAGTATACCTGCGAAGGTTTTAAAGATCCAAAACAGAAATCTTTTATTGATAAAAGTATCCATGCCCATCATGCAGTACTTTGTAGAAACCCTTTTGGCAGCATATAAGGCTTTGAGTGTTGTTGGGCAAGTCCATAGACTGTGTGTAAAAGTGGACGTAGCTTCTGGGTCTGAAAAGGGAAACCAATGCAAAAGTGCCTTAAAGTGCAATACCACTGAGGGCCACTAGGGGCTGGCTGCAAAAACCCTCTGTCTCCATAGACTCCCACTGAAAAAGCATCAAGTTCTCTCATGAAACACAAAGTCAGTAAATGTTTTCCACAAGTCATCATGCTGTCATTAGATAAACTTCCCTTCTGATCAGTGTTCTGATCCTTCTGGAAATAATGACAGCATTCATTACATATTAGGACTCAAACACAGATATGGGTGGAGGGCAGGGTTCTTTGAGTGACAGGCCTGTGGTGCAGTCAAGTTTCCTCTATAGGCGGGTGGGACATAGGGTCTGATCCACCCCTCGCTCCCCCCCAGCTCGTCCAAACATGGTTCAGGCTCCAAAATAGGTGGCGATGGCCGAAATGCTTAACTCGAGGTTTCAGAACATCGCAGTTGGTTACCGCCTGAGTAAATCTCAACAAGATTTGCACATCAAGAAATGGGCGTCCAATTCAGGAGGCAGAACTGAGCTCTGCTTGGCTTAGACTATATTTAATCTTTGCACATGTGCATGTTTGCACCAGTTTAGAGATTAAAAAGCTGCATGTTCAGGTCATTGGGACTAAAAAGGCTGAACTCACCATCTCTTTGTCCCATGCCTGATAGGTGGGTGTCCCTCCCTTGATGTAGTTGACAATGTAGAATATGAAGAGGAAGATGAGGAGAATTGGACTGGTTCCAGCCAACATGATCTTCCAGTACCAACTGGGGCGATGACCGAGCATGTCTTCTATGTCTTTTTCAAACCTGAAACAAGCAGATCATGTTTTTAGATCTGATATTATTCCATACAATTTGAGAGACAGTGCTGATTATATCATTACGATTGTCACACTAGCCAATAGTTGAGCCAACCTTTACAGAAAAAAACATGAATTTCACATGAGGAAAAACGTGTTTGTGCACACGGGAAACATGTACAGTATGTTGCCAATGGGAAACATGAGGTTTTGAAACACTTTCATGGTGTCATGGTTGAAGCCCATATAGATTCCCATGTGAAAACCTTTCCACATATTTTCCCCATGATGGCATACGTTGAAACATGTGATATGTCATGCGTGGGATCTCATGGGTCTTTTTTCTGTGCTGTAAAACAATAGTGGAACTGAAATGAACAAATGTGCATCCTACCACACACGAGCGAAACACACCTTCTGATCCCGTAGATGTAGCTGACGGTGATGACCTCGAGGAGGACGACGAAGAGCAGGGAGAACGTGGCTCCGTAGTCGTTGAAAATGGTGAACCAGTAGTTCCCTGATGTGGTGGTGAAGCCCAGGCCGAGCAGCAGACAGAACAGACACACAATGCCTGCAAGAAAAACTCAACCCTCAGTCACTGATATCTGAGTCACAATAATGAGCTGCAACATTCACTGCATACGA
Organism: Brachyistius frenatus; assembly: GCF_029030835.1. Taxonomy (NCBI): domain Eukaryota; kingdom Metazoa; phylum Chordata; class Actinopteri; family Embiotocidae; genus Brachyistius; species Brachyistius frenatus. Next base: position 578,320 of record NW_027210770.1, on the reverse strand, counting down.
TACTGCAGTCAGCAGCAGACATGTACTGTATACTGTCTATGTAGATATTAAAACTAAATAATGCACCCTTATATCATCACAGATGCTGGCTATGAACTGAGCACTGATAACAAGCTGGATGGTCCCTCTCCTCTTTAACCTGGAGGATGCACCGTCCATGATTTCCAAAAAGAATCTCAGATTATGATCCATCAGACCACAGGACAGTTGTCCACTTCACCTCAGTCCATCTTCAATGATCTCGGTCCAAAGAAGGCGGCGGTGTTTCTGGATCATGTTTCTATCTGGTTTCTTCTTTGGAGAGTTTTAACCTGCATTTGTGGACGCAGTGATGAACTGTGTTCAAACGATGGCTTTCAGAAGTGTTCCTGAACCCATGCAGTGATTTCCACTCCAGAATTGTCTGTTTTTAATGCAGTGCTGCCTGAGGGCCCGAAGATCACCACCATCCAATATTGGTTTCCAGCCTTGTCCCGTGTGTTCAGAGATTTCTCCAGATTCTCTGAATCTTTTAATGATATTATGAACCGTAGACGATGAAATCCACTAATTCTTTGTAGTTTTATGTTGAGGAACATTATTGTCAGATTGTTGCACTATCTTTCCCACAGTCTTTCACAGAGTGGTGAACCTCTCCCCATCTTCACTGCTGAGAGACTCTGCCTCTGAAATTAGTTAATTCATTGCAATGTTCCACCAAGTGGTTTTTTTTTTTTTATCTTTAGAGGAATTTTCTTTTCTTTTCTTGACCCTGTCCCAACTTTTTTGAGACGTGTTGCTGCCATCAAATTCAGATTGAGCAGATATTTTAATAAAATAATCAAATTTAATTTAATAGTCCACAATAATATTGAACATGCTGCATCAGCGTCAGTGTGGATCTTACCATTGAAGAGCTCGTTGCTCATGCGGGACACCACCTTGAAGTCTCGTAGCGGCGTGATGATGGCTGTGATGTTGCCCACCATGCTGCCCATTCCCAGCAGCAGCAGCATAACGAAGTACAACACGGACCATATTTGAGACAAAGGCATGTTCTTAATGGCCTCACTGTACACGATGAAGGCCAGACCCGTCCCCTCCACAGCCTGGAGGAGCAGAGAGGGGAGAGCAGAGTTTATGGGTGCAGTGGAAGAGGATGTCTGCTTTGACTTTGTTTTACAAAGTAAAACTGATCAGGTTTTTAGAAAGAGACTCAGCTCACGTCAAAACATATGAGGTCTGTGGGTGACATTAATTCATCAAATTTCCTTTTAAGGCAGCTTTCACGTGGAACATCTTGTTCACAACTCGGCAGAAATGTGGATTCAGACAGGTTCACCTTGGAGTCCTGGAGATGTCCTAACGGTTCCCCTCCCTCTCAAAGCAAGCATTCAAAGTATGTGAGAAGTTACTTCAAATGAGTGTCTCTCATCCTTCAGATGGACTGCGAGTCCTGTCCTGAGTTGTCTCTCCTGTGGTGTGCCATGTGTTTGTGAAGAGGTTGTTTTGTCTTGTACCAGTCTGATCCTCCCTCTCCACAGTGCTCATGTCTGTTTGTTCTGTCCTCAGGTGGACGAGCTTCTGTGTTTAAACAGCACATGGACGTTTTGCAGCTTAAAGCAGACAAGAGTCTGTCTTCTGAGTGAATACTGATCTGTGTGGGGGTTTTAACTGTAATCTTGAAGGTTCAGTCATCTTTGATGTTGAATGTAAATAAACCCACTCACCGTGGTAACCACACCCTCCATCTGGTTCTGTCGTATGGCATGGAAACTGAAAATTTAATTGTATTTCCTCAAAACCCTGTTTTGTCGGACCACTTCTTATTAACATTTGAAGTTACAATAATGGACTACACAGCATGTGGGAATAAATCCCACTACAGTAGATGTCTGATAGATAAGGCCGTGGCCAAGTTTAAGGAAGCAGTTACATGTTTATCCTCTTCGACGCCGTGTGTTAAAGCAGTAAAAGGCATCTACGTTGATCTTAGTCCCACACAAGTGGATCATCTGGTAGAAAACACTGCAGTATCTCTGCTACAACTCTAGATGATGTCGCCCCTCTGAAGAAGAGAGTCATGAACCAGAGGAAGTTGTCTCCGTGGTACAACTCAGAACGACGCTCTGCTAGTCAGCGACTAGAAAGATGGAAAGGAAATGGAGTTCCACTAATTTAGAAGAATTTCACCTTTCTGGAAGGATAGTCTAATATTATGTAAGAAAGCTCTTCGTAAGGCCAGAACTTTATATTATTCATCATTAATAGAGGACAACAAGAACAACCCCAGGTTTCTTTTCATCACTGTAGCAGGCTGACAAAGAGTCCCAGTTCTGTTGAGCCCTCTATTCCTTCAGCTCTCAGCAGTAATGACTTCATTAACTTCTTTACCAATAAAATTCATACTATTAGGGAGAGAATCGGGCAGACCCTTCCTGTTACTGTCACTGATGTGATGTTAAGTACAGCAGCCCTGAAAGCAACTGTAGGACCAGATGTAAACTTGGAACATTTCTCTCCTGTTGAGCTCTCTGAGTTAACTAGAATTATTTCTTCATTTGGATCCTCGAGCTGTCTGTTAGATCCCATCCCAACTGAACTTTTTAAGGAAGTCTTCCCTTTAATTAATACTTCCATATTAGATCAGATCAACCTATCTATTGTAACCGGCTATGTACCGCAGGCTTTTAAAGTGGCTGTAATTAAACCTTCACTTAAAAAGCTGAGTCTTGATCCAGCTATTTTAGGAAACTACAGACCAATTTCCAACCTGACGTTTATTTCTAAAATCCTTGAAAAAGTTGTTGCAAATCAACTTTTTGATCATTTACAAAGGAATGATCTGTTTGAAGATTTTCAGTCAGGCTTTAGAGTTCATCATAGCACAGAAACAGTTCTGGTGAAAGATACTAACGACCTTTTATTAGCCTCAGATAATGGACTTGTCTCTGTACTTGTTCTTCTGGACCTCAGTGCTGCTTTTGATACGATTGATCGTACGATCTTATTACAGAGATTAGAAGACGTTACGAGGATTAAAGGAACTGCATTAGACTGGTTCAAATCCTACTTATCAGATAGATTTCAGTTTGTCCATGTCAACAATGAGTCTTCCAGACAAACAAGAGTTAGTTATGGAGTTCCACAAGGCTCAGTGTTAGGCCCAATACTTTTTACTTTGTACATGCTTCCATTAGGAGATGTCATCAGGAAGCACTGCATAAACTTCCATTGTTATGCAGATGACACTCAGCTACATCTTTCTATAAAACCAGATGAAACTAATCAGTTAGTAAAACTTGATGTCTGTCTAAAAAACATAAAGGTCTGAATGACCAAAAACTTCCTGCTTCTAAATTCAGACAAAACAGAAGTTATTGTACTTGGTCCTAAACACCTCAGAAACTCTTTCTGTAATCACTTAGTTACTCTAGATGACGTTGTCTTGGCCTCCAGCAAAACTGTGAGGAACCTTGGAGTCATATTTGATGAGGATTTGTCCTTTAGACACCATATAAAGCAAATCTCCAGAACTGCCTTCTTTCATCTACGTAATATTAATAAAATCAGGAAAATCCTTCCTCAGCGTGACGCAGAAAAACTCATTCATGCGTTTGTTACTTCTGGGCTAGATTATTGTAATTCCTTGTTGTTAGGATGTCCAAATTACTCATTAAAAACCTGCAGCTGATCCAAAATGCTGCAGCAAGAGTACTGACGGGATTTAGCAAGAGAGATCATATTTCTCTGGTTTTAGCTTCTCTTCACTGGCTTCCTGTGAAATCAAGAATAGAATTTCAAATTCTCTTGATGACTTACAAAATTCTTCATGACCAGGCTCCATCATATCTTAGAGATCTTATAGAACCATATAATCCAAGCAGAGCACTTCTCTCTCAGTACGCTGGTCTACTTGTGGTTCCTAGAGTTTCCAGAAGTAGAATGGGAGGCGGAGCTTCAGTTTTCAGGCTCCTCCCCTGTGGAACCAGCTCCCAGTTTGTGTTTGAGGGGCAGAAACTCTCTCTAGCTTTAAGATTAGTCTCAAAACGTTCTTTTTTGATAAAGCCTATAGTTAGGGCTGGCTCGGGTAGACCTGAACCAACCCTTAGTTATGCTGTTATAGGCCGAAGCTGCTGGAGGACCTCGTTACATGCTGAGCTTCTTTTCTTTCCTCCTACTCTTTAACTGACTCATACCTCACCATCTTCTTCTCTCCCATAGTTTCTTATTATTATCTGTTGTCTCCATTCAGTTCCTTCGCTCGCATAGTTTCTGTTCTTTCTTTTCCAGATGTCCCGTCATGGAGCTGCATGTCTCTGCCCTGCACTTGTCATCTCCACCAACAGTTCTTCTCTTCTGTCTCTATGCTGTCCTTTTCTCTCTCTGCTCTCCTCCCACCCCAACCGGTCGAGGCAGATGGCCGCCCACCTCTGAGCCTGGTTCTGTCGGAGGTTTCTTCCTGTTAAGAGGGAGTTTTTCTTCCCTCTGTTGGAGGTTTTTCTCCCTTAAAGAAGAGTTTTTCCCTCCTAGCTTATGTGGGAATTGTTGAATTGTTGGGTTTCTCTGTATAATATTGTAAAGTCTTGCTGTAAGGACTTTAATGTGTTAAGTGCCATGAAATAACCTATGTTGTGATTTGGCGCTATATAAATAAAATTGAATTGAATTGAATGCACAGTCCCAGAAGATCGGATTTTTCCATAGACAAGCAGCTCCCGTGAGGCAGCTCAAGGACCTGCTCTCCTGTCCTGCTCAGATGAAACTTATACCCTGACATACATACATACAGTACATCTTCTCTGAGTCTCACAGAGACTACATCTCACATCAGGACTCCTCAGACCAGAATCCAGGTCCCTCTAATGTCCCAGCAGGTCTCTTCTTCTTCTTGGTCTTCCTTAGTCGTGGGTTTTGGAAGGTCTGATTCACACAGTCTCCTCCGACAGCTGATGTTGAGATGTGTCTGTAGTTTGAACTGATGTGGTTTCTAATCTGAGCTGCTGTTAACTTTTGTTTTCTGATGAAAACTTCTCCTCTGAAGCAGAGGAACTCCTGGTCTTCATCTCCTGGTTGAATGAAGCTCAGCACAACACAACTCTCGGTCTCAAACACTTTAAGAGGGCAAGAAGCTGCAGAGACCAGGTGTTGGTGGTGTCAGCATGTCTGACACATGTCCTGTAGTCTCGCGTACTGTGGTGTGTCATGGAGGTCGTCAGTAATCCTAAATGGTGGAATGAGCTCCCCAACGACATCAGGACAGTGGAAACTCTGTACATCTTCCGCCGCAAACTAAAAACACACCTCTTCCGACTTTACCTTGAACAGTCAAACTTTAGTAGCACTTAAAATGACACTTACTGATAGAACTTTATAGTTTGGCTTTCTTGAAGAAATTGTATTTTCTTGATTCTTGTTGTTCTGGGTTTTGTACCCTCATGGTTGAAATGCACTTATTGTAAGTCGCTTTGGATAAAAGAGTCAGATAAATGAAATGTAATGTAATCCAGGACGGCAGGCTGTCTTTCTGCTGTTTTGTCCCTGAGCTGAGCAGCAATGGACGAGTGGTGTTGAAACCACTGGAAAAGTCATAAACCCTGATCCTGAGAAAGCCTGCAGCTCTGTGGAGGTGTGAGAGGGATGTGAGCAGGAAGACGGGAGGAAATATAAACAGATGTGTGTGTATCTCTCTTCAGTTCAGGGTTATCTCCAACCACAGGAGGCACTTTATGATTAATGTTTATGCCACTGGTGATATTTATGTTTTTGACTGATTTTCAGCTGTGTTCACATGAAGTTAGTATCTGATAAATATTCCTGCTCTGTGTGTGTGTCTCTGTCAGAGTGAAGTGGTGAACGTACAGTGTTCAGTTCGCTCTCCAGGTCGCAGGGTTCCAGTTTGGAGGCGAGCTCGATGAACTCCTGCGGGTACGTCAAGTTCAGCCTCTCGATCCACTCGAACACGTTGTCGATGGAGATGCTGTCCTCCGATAGGCTGAAGGTGTTCATCAGTAGGACGCGGGTCCTGCACAAAGAAGGAAAAGGACATGATGACATGAAGAGACCACAACTCTAACCCTAAAATTCACAGTGTTAACACTTAATAAGAACAGTTCAGTATATCAGTATCTAACCTACAACCTACAAACCCTGCTTGGTGATGGATATAGAAATGAGGTTTTATAAATAAGCCCTGGTTAATATTGTACATCAGTTCAAAGGAAGATGGTCACACAGGAAGATCACTGAGATACACAGAATATTATGTCAGTTAATGGCCACAAATAACTCACACTTACAGCATAATATAAAATAATATAAAATGAAATATCAGCACAGGCCAATAGACATATTATCAGTATCTGGACTGCTATCGAGTGCCTTCAGATGGAGTTCATATCAATAGGACAATTGAAACCAAATATTTGGCTATATTTTTGGACCATAGGTTTTCTTGGAAACTGTATTTCACAAAAAGACAATTAGTCCTTTATTTGAGCTGTTTTTACATTTCATTTCAAAGTAAACTGAATATACTGTTTATAATTATAACATAAAAACATTTGTATCTTTTAATTGATGAAGAATGCAAACATAAGGACACCAACGTGGACGGTAACTCATTCAACTAAGAAAACTGTTCAGACGGACACAGTGACAGAGGTCAGATTTAATGGGATTCATTAAATCTGGATCTCTTAAACAAACTCTACTCGGAGACAACAGCATGTCTTTATGGACAAACTGTCCTCAAACAACAGATCAACACTCAAACATTTTAATTTTAGTTCTCATCTCTGACACACAACGACTCTCTTCACCTCTCTTGCACATCCACTCCTCATAACAACCCCCCTCCCCCCTTTGTATTACTCTTTGTGATATCATTGCATCTACCCGACTACAGTTTACTTTACTAATTCATGTACTGTATATGATCTCCACATGTAGCCGATTGTTGGTCTCTTTCCACTTTCTCTCTTTTTATACCAACAACCAGGTTTTTACAAAGTTTCCATCCAACTTCCACCAGCAGCGACCAAATAAATCACAGAGGGATCCACGAGACACAGCAGCTGTACTGAAAGGTGCACACACACACACACACACACACACACACACACACACACACACACACACACACACACACACACACACACACACACACACACACACACACACACACACACACACACACACACACACAGCCGGGCGTAAGGGCACAAAACACACACAAAGTACACACACCTCTCCAGGCAGTTCTCGTAGTTGATGGTGGCCTTGAAGCCGTAGATGGAGAAGGTGACAATGCTGGCGAAGATGGAGGTTCCACTGTTGATGAGTGCGACCACGATGGCCTGACGCTCGAAGTTGTTGTTGTACTGGTTATAGCTGGCGAACGCTATGAGTGAGCCGAAGCCCAAACCCAGAGAGAAGAAGATCTGAGTGGCAGCGTTGATCCACGTGGTGGGGTTGGCCAGATGTTCCATCTACGAGCAGAGAAACATATGAACAAACTGCGTAGACGACCTACAGCAGTCCTGCACGCAGACCCACAACCTTCCTGCACAACTCTACCTTGGGTGTGAACATGTACTTGACTCCGTTGATGGCTCCATGAAGAGTGATGCCGCGGATCAGGTAGATGAAAAGGACCAGATACGGAAACGTGGCGGTGAAGTACACCACCTACAGGCAGAGAAACGCTCAAAGTCACAGGTGGAATGTGGATGTGTGAGGACAGAGAGGCATTTTGGGAGCTTCGTTATATCGTCCCTGTAGGAAACAACATTTTCATGAGCAGGATCAGTGAGGCAGTCTGCTGCTCTACAGAGTCTCTAAATGATTCATGCTTGTAGCTGCATGTGTATTTTTAACATTGTGTCCTCATCGCACATGTTGGACAAACTGTGGACAAAGGCTCATATTGATTTAATAACATGAACATACCTCCACATCCATTTACTACAGTGGCATTGCTATAAAGTAAATTGTAAACCTAGATATTTATGGGAGCAGGTAAACAAAATTCTCCTGTAGAAATTGAACCCAAGTATCATCCATCAGTGACGTCATTGTTGGTTTGTGAACGTTATGAATCCTCCAGTTCAGATTCTGTCCGTCACCATCTTTGCTAGTTCGGAGCAGTTTGGAGCAGGAAGTGACCATATTTGGATGAGCTGGGGGAGGAGCCAGCAGTGGGTCTGACTGATCTGATTGGAAACCTGATGATACTGTGCCCCGCCCACCGATAGCTGTAACCTGACTGCACCACAGGCCTGTCAATCAAACAGACACGCCCCTAAAAACAGGTCTTTTTGAATCTTATTTTCTAATGAATGAGGGATTATTTTCAGATGGACCTCCAGAAAACTAAGAAGAAGGAGTGACTTTAGCTAACAACACCGAGATAACTGATGGACACATTTTATTCACTTTGGATTTGATGAGATAAGTTGAATGGGAGTCTATGGAGCCGGAGGCTTTTTGGAGCCGACCTCTAGTGGCACTCGCTGGTATTGCAGCTTAAGATACTTCTGCATTGGAACCATTTTTCAGACCTGAAGCTACGAACACTTTTATATCCAGTCTGTGATGTGGACTCACATCTGAATCATCAGAATTTGTTTTGGCCGCCTCTTTATGACTGAATGTAAACTTCCTGATTTCGTTCTGATTTGGTTCCGTTTCCATAGAAATGAATAAAAATATCAAAACATATTGCTAATTGTTGAAAGCTGTATCATAGATGTGCAGTAAAGTCTTTCTCTTTTTTAGTGTCTTTTACAGTTTTTACACCAGAACATGTCCCATGAAAAATAAAATACCTGCCAGAGTGTAATCGCCAAATATTCAAAAACAAAGCGCCTCCTCACCTTCCCAGTCGACTTGACTCCTCGAATGACGAACATATAGGTAATCACCCAGGCCAGCACGAGGCACAGTGCCTGGCCCATGTGGATGCCTCCGTGCTCCTCAATAGTGGGGGAGATGTTGAGTGTCTCCCTGAAGAAGAAGTACTGGGTGGGTGTGGCCCGCTCACACTCCTCTATGGGTCCGGTCCGGTTGGAGTTTATGGGGCAGACTGACCAAGGCAGCACTGACTGGGAGGAACACAGAGCAGTGCAGGTGTGTTACCTGTCTGAGCCAACATACTGGACACACAGCAGCAGCATCTGCTACTGAAAACATGACGGTAGTTTGTGAATTAGCAGCTCACTTGAAATGAATGAAAGAGGTACCAGAAACTCCATGCATTGATGATGTTGTAATAGAGACACAGATACAGGGATGTCACAACACTAGCAAGACCTAAAACGAGAGAATTATTTAACAATTACAAATCTTACAAAAGACAATTTCATTTCCATTTCACATCTTCTAAATCCACCTGTTTACCCACAATGCCTCTTGGTATATATCTCAGTTCATCTGTGTGATCAGAGCTCCAAGCTGCAGAAGTCCCATGTTTTTTTAGCTGGACTCCAAGAAGTTTTTTCTTTGTATAATGACTCTCACATCAGGGAACATTACATAGTGATCGTTTGCATAAATGAAAATTAAATCAAGCTTACTTAGCAAAACATAAAGATAAACATGGTGTTCAGGCAGGAACCAACGACCACACAGAGCCTTTCACTGACACTACAGTCGCACCTAAAGATGTCACACTTTTCCTCCACGTGCTGGCTGCAGCCTCCTCATCCTCCAGCCTCATATAACCCAACACAGAGCCACTGTTCCGTCAGCACTTACCCAGTCCTCCCAGGTAAGGGCTGATGGCAGTCCATGCCCCGATGCTACCTAAACGCATCTTCTGACCAATGGCCAGCTCCATGTAGAATAAGGGCACACCCTCCAGAAACAGCATGATGAGATATGGGATCAAGAAGCCCCCTGAAAGTGGAGAGAGATGCAACTTAGCTCAGAAAAACAACGACTATAAATAAATAAATAATACAGTTGGTGCAAGTGTTGCCATTCATTTTTTAACAGGAGGTACAGAGTGATAAATGTGTAATGAAGGTTTTCTAAGGCACTGAGGAGAACACAGACAACACCACAAAGACATCTCTAGAAAACGAAAAGCAAAGCAAACGACAAGGACAGAGCTGATCTTTGACGATATACAAATCTGCATCTGCAACTTATATAGAACTCTGTTTGCAAAACAAGTTGGGATGCCGTTCAAAATATAAATAAAAATGATGATTTGTAAAACATATACACCCATTTTTAATTTTAAATAGACCAAAGACAATATATCAAATGTTGAAACTTTTATGAAAATATATGCTCATTTTGAATTTGATGGCAGCAACACGTTTAAAAAAAGTTGGGACAGGATCAACAAAAGACTGGAAAAAATGTGTAAAGAGTAAAAAAAACACCTCGTGGAACATCTCATAACTAATTAGGTTACCTGGCAACAGATCAGAAACATTATTGGGTATAAAAAAAAAGCATTTCAGAGAGGCAAAGTCTCTCCGCAGTGAAGATGGGGAGAGGTTCACCACTCTCTGAAAGACTGTGTGGGAAAATAGTGCAACATTCTAAGAATAATGTTCCTCAACGTAAAACTACAAAGAATTAGTGGATTTCATCATCTACGGTTCATAATATCATTAAAAGATTCAGAGAATCTGGAGAAATCTCTGAACACAAGGGACAAAGTTGGAAACCAATATTGGATGGTGGTGATCTTCGGGCCCTCAGGCAGCACTGCATTAAAAACACACTATTCTGGAGTGGAAATCACTGCATGGGCTCAGGAACACTTGTGAAAACCATCGTCTGGTGAACACAGTTCATCGCTGCGTCCACAAATGCAGGTTAAAACTCTCCAAAGAAGAAACCAGATAGAAACATGATCCAGAAACACCGCCGCCTTCTTTGGACCCGAGATCATTGAAGATGGACTGAGGTGAAGTGGACAACTGTCCTGAGGTCTGATGGATCACAATCTGAGATTCTGTTTGGAAATCATGGATCTTTAAAGAGGAAAGGGACCATCCAGCTTGTTATCAGCTCAGTTCTAAAGCCAGCATCTGTGATGGTACAGGGATGCATTAGTGCACATGGCATGGGTAGCTTGTACATCTGGAAGGAAGCATTAATGCTGAATGATATATTCAGGTTTTGGAGCAACATATGCTGCCATCCAGACAACGTCTCTTTCTGGGAAGGTCTTGTTTATTTCAGCAGAACAACATCCAACCACATTCTGCACGTATTCCAACAGCATGGTTCTCTAGTAGAAGAGTCCGCTGATAAACTGGCCTCCTGCAGTCCAGACCTGTCAATCATTGAAAACATCTGGAGCATCATGACATGAAAAATACAACAAAGGAGACCCTGAACAGTTGAGCAGCTGAAATCCTCTATCAGGCAAGAATGGGACCACATTTCACTTTCAAAACTCCAGTAACTGGTCTCCTCAGTTCCCAAGTGAATGAGTTAAAATTTAATGAGTACATTTTTTTTTTTTTTTAAACAAAACAATTTCTGCATTTCAACATTTCATATGTTGTCTTTGGTTTATTTTCAACGAATTATGAGTTTATGAGATTTATAAATCATTGCATTCAGTTTTTATTTGCATTTTACACAGCGTCCCAGCTTCTTTGAAAACAGGGTTGTTCATCATATCACATGAACCACAAGTAATAATAGAGGCATTAAGGTGTGCCGGATGATAAAAACTGTGATTTTGCAGAGTAGTGCAGGAGCGGTGTCCACGTTTTGTGCCTTCGGCTGTTTGCTGATTTCCTGGTTCCTGGTCAGTGGTCTGCTGTCTCTGAGGTTGTGTTTATGCTGATCAAGCAGAACAGGGCAGTTGGCCATGTGTTATAAACTGCACCAGGAACACCTTCTATTACAAAGGCGGGGTGTTTTCTCTTTACTAGTATCAGTATTTTTCCAAAGTTTCAGTAACGGAAAAAATGTCATTATGCATTTATAAAAGTATATTTATTTTGCTTCCTAAACAATGTAAATCAAACTCAATCTAAAAGGATTTAATCAAAACGTAAACAAGAGATGTTTAGTTTGGAGTTCGTTCACGTTCATTTAGTGATGACCTCCGACCCTGAGCACAAGCTGTCACTTCTCCACTGGTCTGCTGCTCTGAAGTTACACATCAGGGGCGTAATTACAGTAGATGTGTACTCATTGTTCAATGATCCGTGCAGCCCCAGTAAGGACATAACAATCAGCCCGTCCAACCTCATTATATCTCCTCTGGAAACTCTGAGGACAAACTCTCTAAACTCTCCACCTGGACTGTAACTACTGTTTTATCTGTACTGGGAGTAGAAAGAGCAAAGAAGAAACACTTCATTCTCATCAGCAGTGAAATGTGAAGAATAACAAATGGACCAACATGTAGAGTCCATCTAAACCCGTGTTTAATACATTAATACAATCTGCTGAGCACGCAATCCCATTTTAAGAGACGTGCGTACAGTCAATGGTATCATTAACTCTCTACTGTAACTGGATGTTTTTACGGTGAATGGTTGCGCAATAACTTTTATATAACCTGCTCCTGGAAATACACAGACTCTTAACTGAAGGTGTGGATCGCCTTCAGTAGATTTAAATACATTCCATTACAGTACTTTACTGTAGGTTATTTTATTTTCAATTAAATTATATTCTATTCTATTCTATTCTATTCTATTCTATAGCGCCAAAGGTTATTTCATGGCAATTAACACAGTAAAGTCTTTACTACAGAACTTTACAGCATTATAAAGAGAAACCCAACAATTCATACATAAAGTAGGAGGAAAAAACTCCTCTTTAAGGGAGAAAAACCTCCATCAGAGGGAAGCAAAAACAACAGAATAGAGATCCAATACAATTTTTAATAAAGAATTAAAGCCACCCCTCCTGACAAGAAGACAATCTAAGTTTAAGACTCTAATTTATAAATTCTCCACCTTTCACCAACATTTCTCCATTTTGCTCCTCAGAATCAACATAAACTGTTCAACTGTCTCTTCATGATTTAAATCAGTGAATCTACACTGCGCTGCAGTGAACTGATCTGTTGTTTATAACATGAGGTATTACTCAGTATACCACAGTACTATAATATAATACACCAACAATAACCCAGGCTCATACAGTAAATCAAAGGTGACTAAAACCAGGCTGCTTCATGAACCATGATTTTGAATTTATCACAAGGTTTATATTAGAGGTATATCATTTTTATTTTTATATTTCCAATGTATTTACTCTACATGTCTTTATTTCTTTGTGTCTGACATAACTTTAAATATATTTGTAGTGTGTGCCGCTCCATCACTGAATAGCAGCTGTAATCTCAGTTCAGACGTTCATACTTTTTCAGGTAGTCGCTCCCTGTTCGACCTGCTGCTCCTGAACTTTAATTACTTTGCTGATGTTTTCCTCTGAGATACTCCTGACTGTAAAACAACAGCTCACTGACTCTGATAAGGATTCCTCTGGACCTTTACCACCAGGAACCACCTGAAACATCCCACCTGGACCTTTACCACCAGGAACCACCTGAAACATCCCACCTGGACCTTTACCACCAGGAACCACCTGAAACATCCCACCTGGACCTTTACCACCTGGAACCACCTGAAACATCCCACCTGGACCTTTACCACCAGGAACCACCTGAAACATCCCACCTGGACCTTTACCACCCGGAACCACCTGAAACATCCCACCTGGACCTTTACCACCCGGAACTACCTGAAACATCCCACCTGGACCTTTACCACCCGGAACCACCTGAAACATCCCACCTGGACCTTTACCACCCGGAACCACCTGAAACATCCCACCTGGACCTTTACCACCCAGAACCACCTGAAACATCCCACCTGGACCTTTACCACCCAGAACCACCTGAAACATCCCACCTGGACCTTTACCACCCAGAACCACCTGAAACATCCCACCTGGACCTTTACCACCCAGAACTACCTGAAACATCCCACCTGGACCTTTACCACCCGGAACCACCTGAAACATCCCACCTGGACCTTTACCACCCAGAACCACCTGAAACATCCCACCTGGACCTTTACCACCCAGAACCACCTGAAACATCCCACCTGGACCTTTACCACCCAGAACCACCTGAAACATCCCACCTGGACCTTTACCACCCAGAACCACCTGAAACATCCCACCTGGACCTTTACCACCAGGAACCACCTGAAACATCCCACCTGGACCTTTACCACCCAGAACCACCTGAAACATCCCACCTGGACCTTTACCACCTAGAACCACCTGAAACATCCCACCTGGACCTTTACCACCTAGAACTACCTGAAACATCCCACCTGGACCTTTACCACCCAGAACCACCTGAAACATCCCACCTGGACCTTTACCACCAGGAACCACCTGAAACATCCCACCTGGACCTTTACCACCAGGAACCACCTGAAACATCCCACCTGGACCTTTACCACCTGGAACCACCTGAAACATCCCACCTGGACCTTTACCACCAGGAACCACCTGAAACATCCCACCTGGACCTTTACCACCTGGAACCACCTGAAACATCCCACCTGGACCTTTACCACCTAGAACTACCTGAAACATCCCACCTGGACCTTTACCACCCAGAACCACCTGAAACATCCCACCTGGACCTTTACCACCTGGAACCACCTGAAACATCCCACCTGGACCTTTACCACCTAGAACTACCTGAAACATCCCACCTGGACCTTTACCACCCAGAACCACCTGAAACATCCCACCTGGACCTTTACCACCCAGAACTACCTGAAACATCCCACCTGGACCTTTACCACCTGGAACCACCTGAAACATCCCAAGTTGAACTTTACCACCTTGAACTACCTCATAGATAATCCTCTATCACGCCAACTCTTATTCTCACTGAATCACCTTCTTTAATCTTTAATATGCATTTTAATTTGATTTACACTGATGATTGAAGATGATGATGATGATGATGAAGGCGGCTGAGTAAATCTTCCTCCTCTATTTAAATGCTCATGAGATTTCATGTCGCTCACGCCTTGTTAACCATGAGCGGCAGGTGTTGCGTAAGGAAGCCGCCACTCACCTCCACCGTGCATCTGACACAGGTACGGGAACCGCCACACGTTCCCCAGACCCACCGCGTACGACACGCACGCCAGCACGAACTGCATGGGGTTGTCCCAGTTCGGTCTCGCATCTTTAATCATGTTCCCGTCCTCTGTCAATACAGAACCTCTGAACAGCAGCGAAGAGTGTGTGTGAGGCTGCTGCGGTTTATAAGCTCTCTGTGAATGTAATGTGGTCACTGAGGAGGAGGAGGGTTTTCTCAGCAGCACGGGTCTGCCTGCATGAAGGCACTACACCTCCCATGATGCCCCGCTGCGGAGCGCCTTCAGAGCTGCGTGGGAGTAGTTCTTTAAAACTAAACAGCTATAAACACCAACAGGTGTTCATCACTAATGAGAGGCACTATTTTAGACTTTCTTTATGTTGATTGAACTTTTATTGAATGCTATATTTTATATTTTAACTATTTGTGTTTAATTTATGCATTTTGTGTTTTTATGCATTTTATTTCTGTTATTTCTGTGAAACGCTGCCTGTAATTTTCTTGCTGTGAAACACTTTGAGCTGCATTTCTTGTGTGAAAGGTGCTGAACAAATAAAGTTCATTATTATTATTTTCTGTTTTATTTTCTTTGTGTATTTGTATTTGTATTTATATTTTATTAACTTCTGCCTGCTGTGTTTTAAATGTATGTAAAGCACATTTGTAACTTTATAGATATAGATATTTCGATAAATATGTTATTATTATTATTATTATTATTATCATCAGGGAGGAAATTACAGCTGTGACCTGACAGGTTCGGCTGAACACAGACAAAAGTGTCTAGTCACCTCTTTTATTGGTTTTATATTTTATTACTTTTTTTTTATTGGTATTTTATTTTTAGCACACAGGATTGGGTTTTTTTTCTTCTCTTTCCGAGCCATAAATCACATATGATAATGACTTCAGTTACTGTGTGACTAGTTCATTGCTAATGTGAGTAGTGCTGTGTTAGCTGTGTGTTCGTCATGTTTGTGTATCCTGAACATTATTATTATTATCATTATTACCAGTGAAGAGGTGTGTGGAATAAATACAGAACTAGATATTACATTATATTTATAATTATGAATTATTCTGCTGAGAGGATCCACACTGGGAGGCTGCTGTCTGTCAATCAGAGCCTGAGGTGGGTGGGGCCTGAAGATAACCCAGGTGAATGTTTAATTGTGCAGGTTGTTCCACCCCTCAGTACTCTGTCTTCTGTTGAAAGTCCGATCTCATTTCATTTTAACATTAAGTAAATATTACTCAGTTTTCCTTTTTTACGATTATTAAACTTCTGATCTGCTATTCATTTACTTCCTTCCCTTTTCTCTCTCTGTGCTGAAGTTTGATGCCTTTCCATCTCTGTCTCGGTCAGCCGAGAGAGCCTGAACAAAAGGTCAATTTAAACAGAGGACATTTGAAGATGTACGAATCATGTTATCTTTCACTCTGTTTAATGATGCTCGAATTTACATTGGAATGGAAATGTTCTCTGTTCATCTGTTATAAATGTAGTTCTGTGGCTTCTCTCCTTAAAATGAGTGTTCAGCTGAATAATTCAGTAATTTCCAAGCTTTAATAATGCAATGAGACAAAAATAAAAGAGGCTCAGACTAACAGCTGAAGGCTGAAAAGAACATCACTACCTGGAAATGATGTCACCAAGGCTGCACCCTCATAACCACAACATTTGTTCTCCTTTAGAAGAGTGGCCTTGTGGGTAACCAGGGTGACCCAGGTCCTCACTGTCGGACGTGAGGGACTCTCACATGTGATTAGTAACATCAGCAGCATGTAGCTGCATGCTGCCGGCTCTGATCAAGTTTCTGTAATCAGGTTGTAAAGAGTTCAGATAAGAACCAGTTTAAGTATCTTACTGGAAGAGAAGATCCAGATGCAGATTTTCTTCATCGTTTCCTCATCTGTCTTTTTTTTTTTTTTTTTAAATCTCTTCATTATATCACATGAAGCTGTAGAGCTCCTCCTTTGTGGTACATGTTTCATATGGATCCTCATTATTCCAAACTCTTCTCTTCATTGCAGCCATGTTACTGCTCGTTTTGTATTTTTAGAGTCGTTTAAATCTTGGTCACCTCTGATGTCTGAGTTTCAGCTGCACAGACCACTGCACCAATTTCAGTGTTGTGAACCATCATGTTTTCATGGAGAACAGGATTTATGTCACTTTACTTCCCAGACAGACGAGTGACCCCACATGTGTCGACACTAACATGACATCTGGATCTTTGAAAAGCTCAGACTGTGTCAGGGTTATTCTGTTGTCTGAAAAGATCCAATTCAGTTTTCAGTGTTGCAGCACTTTATTAAGGTTGTGAAAAATGTTCTCAGCTGTTAACGACATTTTTAATGGAGATCATACTGGATTTTACTTCTACCTTTTGTCTCTTTTCTTCCAGACACACTAACACTAGGACTGTCAGCCATGTTATGATCTGAGATGAGAGTCAAGGACACATTCTTCATCCTCCTGCTCTGATAAGGAGGAGGATCATTATTTTAGCTTCCTTCTGGCCTAAATGAGTCTTCTTTAAAGAAGGAGGTCTGAGAGCCGTCCGACTCCTTAAACCTGCAGCTCAGGTCAGATCATCAGTCTGATGATCATCGCAATCCTTTTTCTCCACAGACACACGTCATCTTTCACTGTTAACATACAAATCATTTTCAATCAACTCAGCTTTAGCACTCTGAACAACATCAATCATATTTCTTTTACACCCCAACAACTTTTTCTCATTTATGTTATGTGACAAAAGTTTTATTATCGGCCAACGTACATGTTGATAACGTCACATCTGTAGGCAAATATCAGCTGATAGAATCCGCTGACTAATAAATCAGTGGGACTCTAGCTCTTCTTATCTTTTCTGTTCCAACAGAACATTTACCGGATTAATAAGACTAACATCTGACACAAAATAATCGACTGTCATTATTTGTCATCTGTACTGCCTTTCAAAATAAGAGTTCCCTTCTTGCCTCCTTCCCAGCAGGTGGACTCTGCCTCTGTGTCGGGTTCTGTCAGAGTCCAGACCTCAACCCAAGGACACTTTGGCATCTGACAGATGTGAGTTACGAACACACCACAGCACTACAGGGTCGATCAACCAGCACTGCACACATACAACCACAGTATGTAATGCATAAAGAAAATGAGTTGATCCAAAATTGTCTGAACCAACTGCAACACTTTGAATTTCATACCTGAGTAACTAGAAGTGCTGTTGGAGAGCGCATAGCTCCACAAAACTTCCATCTCTCCTCTTTAGCTATCTGCATTTATTTCCAAAACTAGGATTTCCAAACACTTCTGAGCTGCAGCGTCACATCTGGTTCTCCACTATCAAACCTCTGAGTGCTGTGGTCAGTTTGAACAGGTTCTCCCAGGTACCAGTAAACCCAGAGGATTTTAGCTAAGGACTTTGTTCTGATTATATTTACCTTCTTTAAAAAACGGGACTTTAACTTGTAACAGCATCTTTACAGCGTAATATTCATACTTTTACTCGGGTCTCACTTTAAACAATTTCCAGGTTTCCTGCGATGATCTAAAAACTTTTTTAATGTAAACTTCTCTCTGATAAAGACTCCGTGCCAAAGAAAACACTGATCCTCCTCCATGAAAGTCACCGTGACTCTCAGATGGAGATGCAGCTGCTTGTGTAATGGCCCACGTGTGGTTTCCTGCTGTGTCCCACTTAACTGTTGTTCAGTCCACATGAAACAGTGTGTTTGTCAGACCTGCGGGGGGGCAGAGGCTCCACGTTCAGGACGACAGGCAGGGTGACACGGAAGGATGCCGGAGTATCGTCTCCACATCGTCATTACTTTAACAGAGTTTCTACATGAGAAGGACGTCAGTCTTGAAACTTCAGCTCTGAAGGAGTCCTCAAAGAGCTCAGTGTGAGTTTCAGTAACGTCTCCTGACAGACTCCTCATGCAGAATGAACACTGCTCCTGCTGTTTGAGTCCACTGGGACAAACACATCCCGACAGCTGAACACTGGTAGATCACGACTGGAGGAGGAGGAGGAGCTCAGAACAGGAACTTAAATTGATTTTCTCCACTCAGTGTTAAAAATAAACCAACACAGCTCCACTGAGAAACATGAAGTCAGTGACCACTCAGATGTCTTCCTGGTGCTGCAGAGGAATCATATTTTAAACTGCTGTCTATGGATGAGTGTGACTTGTGAATATCATCATCCCTGTGTCTGCAGGTCCTGGTGTGAGTGGCAGCGCTCAACTCTCTGCTCGGCTGGAGGCAGCTGCAGCTGCACCGCTCACAGGAATCTGTTTTCCTGTTCCCCACAGACCGGCCAGCTCTCTGTCCTACATACAGACCTCCGTCTCTGATGATGTGTTTATTTGGGATTTTGTCACAACTTGGGTGGGTGAGAGGCCTGGAAACTAAATATGTGGAGCATCTCTGGAGGGGGACACTGTGGAGCAAGCCAGGCTGACGGAGGGGGGCCGAGGAGGGAAGAGGGGGGCCGAGGGGACCCGGTCTGTCAACAGATAGGGAATTTTATGAGGCCAGAATCTGAAGGAAGTCCTGACTGTGTCCTGTCTCCATAAACCAGAAGGAGGGACAGCTGAGGACAGTCTATCACCACAGTAATGATGAACACTTTGTCAGAGTACCGGCGCCATCACAGTGAGACTCTTTTCGGAAGAAGTGTTTTATTAAGTCAGGGACAGATTAACCTGTCTGGTCCGTTACTTCTTTTATTTTACTAAACTGGTAAATTGAGGAGTCATGCTTTCCTACCGGATGCACCAGTGGACAGTTTGTGTCACTCAGATGATCTGCTGGATTCAGAGACGTCGACAACAGACACTGCTGGTGAACTATGATGGCTACTAATCATTTATCTGTAGCAGCTTGAGAGAAACTGAAGTTTATGTGTTTGAGGGGCAGCGATCTTCCCGGGATGCCGTACAGTCGGGACACCCATGTTTGGAACATAAAGAAGCTGCTGCTGCCGGACATTTCACTAGTGCTGTGTTCCAGATGTTGTACTTGTGTTCCAGATGTTGTTCTTGTGTACTAACTCTCTCTACTCTGAGTGCATCAGTGTGTTCACACTGTCAGTACAGAAACATCAGAACACTACAAGTACCAGGATGAAGCACTCAGAACGCTCCAAAAGAAGAAGTGTGAAACTGGACACTTTCCACCCTAAACGGTCGCCATCTTGGCTCGGTAGAGGAAGGGGGCGGGGCCACCGACGTAAAGGATTTTCTAATTAAAAGCGTGTGAGGAAGCTGCAGCTGTTCCTGAAGACAAAGTGTTTCTTTTCCACTGCTGCTGCTGGACAGAATAATCAGTGTGTTTATTGAGTGTTAAACAGAGGACACAAAAACATGTTGATTTCTGGGTAAAATAATTAAAGCTGCAGATATTTTGGAGGGTGATGTGGTCACATGAGGAGGTTTCCTTATGTGTAGGAGCACTAATCTATCAGTGCACTGAGGGAAGGATGTCATCTGGAACACAGCATACGTCTCCACGTCCTGCTTGTTTCTGTCAGATCAGACCTGCTCAGTGAGGCGGACACAAGACGCTCAGCTAACCGTTCAGTAATGTTCCTCCACATTCATCTAGGACACAGACGGCTTCCTTTAAGAAATGTGCCGGCCTCTAATTGGAGGTTACATAATCTCCACAGGTGGCTTCTCTGGTTGATTGCAGCCTTTCCTGGAACTCTGGAAAACTCACATTCACTCTGACGGAGACATAATTGTCCCCCATGTGCTCAAAGATAAAGAACTATTTACAAATGTACACATGGAGGAGGAGCAAGATGTCACAGAGGATTAGACACTCAGAACAGCAGGTGAAGACCATCCAGTCAACCTGGCACACGGAGAACAAGCTGCAACTCTGCTCTGTCCTCTCCACCATTCAATCCAGATTAATTAATGGGGCACTTTTCACCTCTTAAATAACTTGTCGATTCAAAAACTGAATAAAACAATCTGCAGCCTTTCTTCCTCTCTGTTTCGTCATCATCTTCGTCACTGAATCCCATTTCTCTCCGATGCTTCTGCTCATGTCAGATTTATGAATTCAGATGTAGTTAGTAGAGTCTGTTGGATGTGTGAGGCCGCTGCTGCCGAGGTTGTCCTCTCTGCCGGAAGGTTTTTTCTAACACTCAACATTATCTCAAGGTCAGAGGTCATTAGTCGGACGTTTGTCCTCCTCAACTGTTGAGGTCACAATCCAGACCCTGAGTCACTTTCTCGGTAATCTGACACTCTGACATGACAAAACTGTTATTGCCAAATTAGCATCTGATGGTATTATGCAGTCCCACTGAATTCCATTCAACTTTATTATTATTACCATTATACTGGTACTCAGGTATCATGCATAAGAAAAGCTTATATCGATGGTCAGCCCAAACCTCCGTCTCCCCAGGAACATGTGCCAGCTCCTCCTGGAGAATCCCGAGATGTCACAGGCCAGATGGGATATATATTCCCTCTAGCGTGTTCTAGGTCTGCCCTGAGGTCTCCTCCCAGCTGGACCTGACAGGAAAACCTCCAGCGGGAGGCGCCCAGGAGGATCCTGATCAGCTGTTCAACCACCTCAGTTGACTCCTTTCGATGTGAAAGAGCAGCGGCTCTCTGCATGGTGGTGTTATTACTAAGGTGGTCCTCAGTCTGTAGCCTGCAGGTGTTTCCGGTGACTTCATGACATGCTACAGTTTGGTTCCTCTCTGCTGCCTGTTGTGAATGTACAGCCTCTTTGACTGCGTTCCAGTGTGTTACCTTCAAAGCAGTCCAGAAGCATTTATTCAGTCACCCTGTTTGGTGGCGGTCTGCATGCAGCAGCAGGAACAGATAGATGTAGTCCGTCTGTCCAAGGTGGAGGTGTGGGACTGTTTTACATATGTTGCTGTAAACGTCTAATCCTCCTCCTGGGACGGTCCACATGTTAATGATTACTTTTTAAAGGCTGATTCTGTCACGTTTAGCTGAAAGCACTGAACCCTAATGTGAAACATGGGACATGGCAGCTGAGGTGAACGGCTGAATGTTTGATGTGGTTGGAGGTCTGAGAACGAGGACACACCGAGGTAAGACCGACTGAAGATCAACATCTGGCTGGAGGTCTGAGAACGAGGAGACACCGAGGTAAGACTGACTGAAGATCAACATCTGGCTGGAGGACACTGAGGTAAGACCGACTGAAGATCAACATCTGGCTGGAATACTGAAGACAGGAAGAGTTTCAGGGGTCAGAATAACTCGGTAGGATACCTGACTATCTGAGTCACTGCAGGTCTGCAGGTATTTAACTCGAGGAAGGAGATGAGCTGATTGAGTCCAGGTGTGTGACAGGTGATCAACGACAGGTGGATGATCTGGAGAGGGAGGAGCCTCAGCACAGAGCAGACAGACAGACACAGGAGACACAAGAAAAAAGATGAAGGGAAACTAAAGGGATCAGGGAGACCAGAAACTGTCAAACACTAGTGATGTAGACTATTTTAACATGTAGCCACGTCTCAGTATTCACATACTTCACTTTGTTCTTGAAGGATCAAACATTAGCAGGAACAGGAGAGGCAGCTGTCTGGTTTAACTTTCAGCCCAACTTACAACATTTCTTTAAACCTTCATTCTCCGAGCTCCATCAGGAAACTGTGGTTTCAGTCAGTCCTGAAGATGTTGAGCTGCTGTGTCTGCATGCACTGCCATGTTGGGAAGATAAAAAAGGCCTTTCAAAACTCTACGACCAATGTTTAGCATCCACAACCAGTAGAGGCCTCTCAGCGCTGGGACACAACAACTCAATGTCCTGTTCTTAGAGATACGTTCCTGCAGTAGTTCATCCTCCCTACATTTTAGTGTTCATCAGATCTACAGCCTGTTGTCAAACACCACCAGGTGACGACCGACTGACAGCTCTCCTCCTGCACATCCACTGATCGGTGTAAATCATACATTCATTATGTTCAGGGGTCATATTATAGCCCGGTAGATATCATACTAACAAAGACCATACTGCAACAGAATGATGAATAAAGCTTTATTGTTACATGAATGAGAAGACAGGATGTTGGCTGGGTGTCTTCAGGCTCTACTGTAACCTCACAGGCTCCTGAGAAGAGAACACACATAACTTAGGATTCACCGAAGGAATACAGGCAGACTATCTGTGTCCTGACATCTAAAACTGGTTCATAATTATCACATGTAAAAAGAAAATACGTCATACACACCACAGTGTGTAATTCTCCACAGTATTTATCGCTCTACATGTTTAAGGATTCAATGAGTCTTGATGAATTGAATTAGCATTAATTTCTGTCCACAAACCATCAAACATTTTCTCCAGAGATTCTGTCTGTGTTGTGGTGAGGCATAACAGGACGTGGCCCCAATAATAAAATTAATATTTCTAAGTTTTATTACAGAACACCAGCCAACCTCCAGCAGATTTACCGGCTTAATGATTTTTAACATACATACATACAAACATATACGAGGGCGGATTAAAAACGGTACACAACACGGAGCAGGAGGAAGCAATAATCTTTGAAAATATTCCCGGTTTCAGGTGATCAACATCAGCACCCGCTACCCAACCAGTTTTAAATGCAGTCCGGTAGCAGCGAGCTAACGTTAGTGCATGTTGGTGTAACGTTGCCATCAGCAAAAGCACCTGCAGCTACAATTTGGTTTAACTCCAGCCCAGAACTTTCTGTAACTACAATTTACAGAATGTGATGATTTGCAAATCATGTAAACCCATATTTAATTCAAAATAGACCAAATACAACATCAAATGTTGAAACGGAAAAATGTTATTGTTTTATGAAAAATAATTGAATTTGAACTCAAAAAAGTTGGGACAGGGTCATGTTTACCACAGTGCTGCACCCCCTCTTCTTTTAAAAACACTCTGTAAACATTTGGGAACTGAGGAGACCAGTTTCTGGAGTTTTGAAAGTGAAATGTTCCATTCTTGCCTGATATAGGATTTCAGCTGCTCAACTGTTCAGGGTCTCCTTTGTTGTATTTTTCATGTCATGATGCTCCAGATGTTTTCAATGATTGACAGGTCTGGACTGCAGGAGGCCAGTTTATCAGCGGACTCTTCTACTAGAGAACCATGCTGTTGGAATACGTGCAGAATGTGGTTGGACGTTGTTCTGATGAAATAAACAAGACCTTTCCTGAAAGAGACGTTGTCTGGATGGCAGCATATGTTGCTCCAGAACCTGAATATATCATTCAGCATTAATGCTTCCTTCCAGATGTTCAAGCTACCCATGCCATGTGCACTAATGCATCCCTGTACCATTACAGATGCTGGCTTTTTAACTGAGCACTGATAACAAACTGGATGGTCCCTCTCCTCTTTAACCTGGAGGATGCAGCGTCCATGATTTCCAAACAGAATCTCAGATCGTGATCCATCAGACCACAAGACAGTTTTCCACTTCACCTCAGTCCATCTTCAATGATCTCGGTCCAGAGAAGGCGGCGGTGTTTCTGGATCATGTTTCTATCTGGTTTCTTCTTTGGAGAGTTTTAACCTGCATTTGTGGACACAGCGATGAACTGTGTTCACAGACGATGGTTTTCACAAGTGTTCCTGAGCCCATGCAGTGATTTCCACTCCAGAATAGTGTTTTTAATGCAGTGCTGCCTGAGGGCCCGAAGATCACCACCATCCAATATTGGTTTTCAGCCTTGTCCCTTGTGTTCAGAGATTTCTCCAGATTCTCTGAATCTTTTAATGATATTATGAACCGTAGATGATGAAATCCACTAATTCTTTGTAGTTTTACGTTGAGCAACATTATTCTCAGATTGTTGCACTATTTTCCCACACAGTCTTTCAGAGTGGTGAACCTCTCCCCATTTTCACTGCTGAGACTCTGCCTCTCTGAAATCTTTACACAACTTTTCCAGTCTTTTGTTGATCCTGTCCCAACTTTTTTGAGATGTGTTGCTGCTATCAAATAAAAAAAATGCATATATTTTTCATAAAACAATTAAATTGCTCTGTGGACCGTAGTCCACCTACAACGAGCTTTGAAAGAAAAAGGGATACCTCTGATTATAAAGCAAAGCTATTCCAACTCCTCACAACTTACCAGAAGTCACGTTGGGCAAAAATCATGAACATACCTTCATCCGAAAGGCTTGGCCGTGACGTCACCACACACCCTTAAGACCCGCCATCCCAACCGCAAAGCTCTGGGTTGCCAGGTTTGCACCATGTCACCTATTTTCCCGCTCTACCACCTAAGGCAAACTCATCTTTTCTAGCGGCTCCGGGATGCCGGCTCCCCTCACCTATTCCTTTCAACTTCTACAGTCTTCTATCCCAATTTCTAGCTCAGGTTCATCAGTCTCCACTTCTGCTGTTCCTCCTCATGGGGTTGCTAGATCCTCTTCCCTCTGTCCCCCTTTCCCATCCACCTACAGCACCCATCACTGACACCGGGTTGTCAGCTTGCAATTCTTCTGTCCCCCTATCTCAGGCACCTCCCATGTTCATCCCCGGCACTGCGAGGGCTGTTCCTGACTCTTCTGTTCTACCTACCACGCTGTTTTCTGGCACCAGACTGCCAGTTACCATTTCTTCCTTCCCCACTTTCCAACCATCTCCTGCTCCCTTCTCTGGCACCAGTTGCAAGCCCCTCTCTTTTCCATCCCTCCAACTGAGCAGTCCCACAGCCACGCCCAATCACCCTCCTTCCCTTTCCCCCGCTCCAGCAATTACACCCAGCCAGCACCGGAAATCCAATTTTTCAGCCTGCCATTCTTGCTTCACTCCAACCTCCTCATCAGTGGGACTGGGTGGCCATCCTCACATCCTGCTAACATTACCTCTTTCCACCAGTCACCTTTAGCTGCAGTTCCCAGCACTGGGTCGCTGGGCCCACAAACCACTGCAAGATTGATCACACCTCTGGCCTCTTTCCCACCCGCCGAACCCACTCTCCAACCAAACATCCTGCACTTCTCCTTGGCATCAGCGATTCCTCCTCCCAACATACCGGCTCAAAAACCTTCTCCAGTCTCCGCGAACCTTCGCCAACAGATCATTTCTGGTAAATACATCGACTTGGCAGAACTTATTCTCCCTCCCCTTAATCAACACGCCATACCAAGAGTGATCGACAGCCACGAGGGCCTCATCGTTAAAAAAGGAACAGGTTTCTACCAATACCACTTCGCTTCCGAAACTGAAGCCCGTCTCCTCCAGTTCAATGAGGCCACCTACTGGGGAACCCTCGACCAGGAACTCTATTGCCATATTTTTGCTGCCCGTCCAGCTCTCCCCTGTAATTTATGCGGCGCTCCTTCCCATCCTGACACCACTTGCACCATCCCCATCCAAACCAATCTAAAACCCCAAAGCCAACCTTCGGCCACCACTCACCCGCCAACCAACGCCCCTCCAAAATACGTAATTCATAAATTTGCAGCATCTAGCGTCAGCATACCCCTGCCTCAAGGATCAGATAGGAAAGGCCGACCAATAATGCTCCAAGGAGGCAAAACCATTTGCAATAATTTGAACGATTCCGGATGCAACATGTCCCAGTGCAGGTACCTCCACACCTGCCCTTCCTGCGGTGATGGCCATTCCCGCCCAGCTTGCCCCCATGATCCTACAAAACCATGAGTAGCCATGTCTGCATCAACCCCCATAAACGTTCATGCTTTAAAACAAGCTCTCAAAAATCCTCCAGATCAACCTTTTGTCAGTTTCCTCCTTACGGGTCTCTTAGAAGGCTTCCACCCGGGGCCCATCTCATTTCCATCAGTCTCCTTCCAGTGTAAAAACCTCCAGTCTGCCCTGAGGGACTCCTACACAGTCAACTCCCTGCTAGCCACAGAGGTAAAGGAGGGATTCATGATCAGCCCATTTTCCCAACCACCATTCCCAAATTTCTGAATCAGTCTGGTAGGCATAGCAACTAGGAAATATTCAGGAAAAAAATGCATAATTATTGACCTCTCAGCCCCCCATGGCGACCAAATCCCAAGCATAAATAGCTTAATCCCCAGTGAAAAGTTCTCCCTAATATTTTAGGTGTTTTAGGTGTTTTATGGTGGAATATTTTCCACCATAAAACACAGCATTTCCCTCATCAAACTTGCCGGCAGAGGTGGCTAGCTTTTTAAAGCCATCATAACAAGCACCTTAAAATTCATTCACATTCATAGAGACTTCTGGTGCCTCTTTGGTGTCCGCTGGAAGAACGTCTGCTACTTCACTGTGAAATTCACTTTCGGCTGCAAGAGCAGCCCTAAATTATTTGACTAACTATCAGAAGCCTTGTGTTCATCGACAACCACAAAATACCTCATCTGGTCCACCTTCTCGATGACTTCCTGGTCCTTCATCACCTCCAGCCCATGGTCTCTTGATGACGAAATCAGTCTTCGTTCAGCTTGGTGTCCCTCTCTCTGAAGAGAAAACAGAGGGTCCATCAAACTCCTCGGAGTTTCTTGGGATTACCCTCAACACTATCCAGTTCCAAGCTTCCTTGCCCGAGGAGAAACTCCACCGCCTCATTCTTCTCCTGCAAAACTTTCTTCTTACTCCCTCTTACACCAAACAGCAACCGCTCTCTCTCTTGGGTCACCTGAACTTCGCCCTGCGCATCATTCCTCAGGGCCGCTCCTTTCTTTCGCACTTGCTCTCCCGTGCATCATCCACACCTTCACTTCTGGACCCAGTCTTCCTCGATACCCCTTCCAGAGCAGAGATGCAGCTGTGGCTGCACCTCCTTTCCAACTGGAACGGTATCAACTTCTTTTACGATGACCACCTTTCCAACCCAGAAGTCATTCAGCTTTATACCGACGTTGCTCCTTCCACCGGCTTTGGGGGCCACTATGGTCGAAGATGGTTTTCAACTAAATGGCCCATTGAATTCCGTAAGTTACTCCACGGCTCCCTCCAATCATCTTCAGCCATCCACGAAATCTATCCAGTCGTCATTGCCGCTCTCCTGTGGGGGCATGAATGGCCAAAAAGGTCTATTGTCATTCATTCAGACAATATTGTCATAGTCGACATCATTAACAAAGGCAGAACAAACTCACCCATGATCATGCCTTTCATATGCCGTCTCACGTGGCTGTCAGTCACTCATCAATTCATTCTCCGAGCTAAACATGTTCCCGGTCATCATAACGCTATCGCTCACTCTGTGTCCTGCTTCTCTCTCTCCAGACTTTCAGAACTTCGGCCCCAGGTGCAGAGAAGGATCCAACCCCGGTACCGCCATTTTTGGATATTCCTCATCTAAAACCAACCATTGCAGAACTCATTACTTTATCTCAACAAGCCATCATCGTCAGCTTAGCCCCTAGCACTCTTTCTACTTACTGGACAGCCTGTAATTCTTTCGGCTCCTTCCATACCATGTTTAACCTTCCGTTCCCTTCCTTCGACGTAGCCTCCGTATGCAGCTTCATTTCTTATGCCCATTCGACCCTACACATCAAGATACCCACCATTAAGGTTTACCTCAGCGGAATCAATTTCTTAGCAAAAATACTCACAGGTTCCCCCAGCTCTTCTTCAACGCTTTCCCAGTTGTCACTGCTTATTAAACGCCTCCAGCGTCAAGTACCTCCACCAACCCCTCGCCGTCTTACGCTAACCTATGATCTTATTTCCTGCTGCATTGCCACCCTCCACTCTAATCACTTTTCTGCCCACCTAGCGTGCACACTGGAGTCCATGTTTCTACTCGTGTTCTTCGGCTTCTTGCGATGCTCAGAATTCACATCTTCTTTGGCCAAGTTCGACCTTAGCCACCACCCTTGTGTCGCTGACCTTTATCCTATCTCCGGGAATTGCTTGGCTTATTCACTCAAACGGAGTAAAACAAATCAAGTGAGCAACCCGGTCCCTATATTCTACTTTAAAATAAATTCACATCTGAGCCCTTACGGAGCTCTAGCATACTATCTGCAGATCAGAAAAACCCAGCAAACTTCTCCCCTCGAACCGTTGTTCATCACCGAAACAGGCCACGTCGCCAACCGATCTTGGTTCCTTTTCCACTTCCGGAAAGTCCTGATCATCTCCGGAATGAATCCTGACTCCTTCTCCGACCACTCCTTCCGCATCGGAGCAGCCACTACTGTGTCAAGCAGAGGAGTCCCAGACCACCTAATCAATGCCATGGTCCTCCCAAGTCTACCAGCTTTACACTCGCCACAGCCTCAAAGACCTGCGCAAGGGCCAGGCATCCCTTCTTTCTTAGAAGGGCTTTTTTGGGGATCTGCGAGGCCCAGGAGCCACAGAGGATCCTCAACTAAGCATTCCCCAAACCGCTAAGTCTCACCTCGGCTCCGTCTCCCTCAACCATTCATCATCGCTCCAAATAATCAATAAATAATTCTCAGTGTTTGAGGTCGTGGTCCTTGGTCGTGAATTGATAATATCATAATCATCTTCATGAGGTCGTCACCTGGAATAGTTTGCAGGTACCGGCTCGTGTGGAGAAAATTATTCAAATCCTGTACTTAAGTCAATGTGCTAATACAACAATGTAAAAATACCCCATAACAAGTCCTGAATGAAAAATCTGACTTAAATGTGTGTCGTGGTTTGTGTGTTAAATTCTTTGGAATATATTTGTTAAAAAAACAAAAACAAAACACCGTTTCAATCAGAAACTTTGGAAGTTTCTTAAAGGTGTACGTACTTTGTATGGATTAAATCCCATTTCATTGTACATTAGGGGGCGATAGTGAGTCACTGTAGCATCCAGCAGTCTGCCCTCTGCACTGAGACCCATCAGATTCTGCTTGAAGGTGTTGGTCAGGTTGGTTCGGTTTAGTCATGAGGTATGAGGGTAAGAATATCTGGGGAGTTCACAGAATCTGATGGGGGATGGGTTTCAGCATAACACCAGCTCTCAGAGTTTCTGTTGTCCTTCTATTCCTTCAACTCTCAGCAGTAATGACATCATCAACTTCTGTACGAATAAAATTGTAACTTTTAGGGGACAAATAACCATATCCTTCCTACGGCTGTCACGGATGTATCACCAAGTACATATTTTTATTTAGACTACTCACAGGTACCAGTATTTGAGATTTATTCAGAATTCAAGGTAATAATTAATCAGCACAGCTATCACAACATCCTACAGTGACATATCATCACATCTGCTTGTCCTCGTTCGTTCTTTAACAGTGACCCAAACACACCTTCAGAGTTAGTGAGGGCTGAGTGATGGAACAGCGTCACATGACCTGACCTCCACAGTCTAGGACCTGAACCCAGCTGCGATGGATCAGGAGGAGTCGGAGTCAAAAAGTACAGAGCATGTGGGGGAGTCCTTCGTAATTCTGTGTTATCTAATAGTTTTGATTTCTTCACTTTTGTTCTACATTTAGAAAATAGTAAAAATAAAGTAAAATCCTTGAATGAGTTGGTCTGTCCAAACTTTGGTTGGTGTGTAAAACAGTGAAACATATCTCAACCATAAAAACATAAAAGCAGGATTGTTAAGCCGACAAGAAAATAGTTTATACTATCGTTCCTTAAGGTGACGTGTATTCAGTTAAAGTTGCTTCCATCATCTCCATTTGTACAGCCAACTCCTGTGAGACCACAGACCAATCAATGCTGCATGCGGTCAGTGATAAACAGTAGTCGTATACTCACAGACCCCGCAGCTGTAATTAAGGTTAGCCAACAGACAGAGCAGCTGGCTCAGCTAAACGGGTAAAGATCCAGTGAACAGTACTGACATGAGGCTTTTCCTGTAGTGAGAAGTGGACCTGGATTGTGCTGCATTATCAGGCATCGGAGCGGTGGTTGGCCCTCTCTTTGGCTTTCCTTCTGGCTCGCTCCAGCTCAGCCATCACGGGGAGGGGACCCTCGTACATGTTGGTCTCGATTGTCCACAGTTTCTCCTGGTAGTCCTTTGGCAGTCCGTTCTGCTCTGCTCCCATCACAATCACCTGCAGCCGACAATCACAACACAGTGACATAATCCTGATTCTCAGCAGTCACACATACCTCAATCTCTTGCTGACAACAGCATGGAGCTTCAAGACATTAACAGTGAGCTGCGAGTAGATGTTAGAAACTTTGAGGTCCATTTGTGCTTTGTAGCAAAATAACACGGAAAGTTAGAAACAACCTGAGTCCTTGAAGCCAGATACTCATTGTATAGCGGTGAAAACGGTCTAGATTCATGTTCAGAGCTACTGCTAAAATCTTATCGTCAACCAGGACAGTTGTTGCCTGAACAGCACATTAGCACCGGCTGCATGTGTAACGTGTATGTGGTGGCGGGGTGTGGTCAGCTCAGCTGCAGGGGGTAGAGAGTGGGAGGAGTGATTCAGGGAACGGTGCTGGGCAGGTGTAATGAGCACAGCTGAGCCGAATACGGACTGATGAGCACAGCTGAGCTGGATGTGAACTGATGAGCTCTCCCCTAATAAAGGGGAGAAGGAGGAAGAGGAGGAAGTGGTTGCATGAGTACATTGGTGTATGGGCCAGGCAAATAAAAGCATTTTACACCTGAACCTATGACTGAGCGTGTCATCTGTGTCCAGGTGAGACCCCGATAGCACCAACCTTGCTACAGTGTACAACCCCGTTTCTGAGAAAGTCGGGACGCTGTGTACAATATAAATAAAAACGCGATGATTTGCAAATCTCAAACCCATATTTGATTGCAAATAAACCAAAGACAACATGTCAAATGTTAAAACTGAGAAATTGTATTGTTTTTGAAAATATATGTTCATTTTGAATATGATGGCAGCAACATGTCTTAAAGTTGGGACAGGATCAACAAAAGACTGGAAAAGTTGTGTAATGCTAAAAAAAAAAAATCACCTGGTGGAACATCCTCACAATCAATTAGGTTACCTGGCAACAGATCAGCATGATTGGGTATAAAAAAAAGAGTATTTCAGAGAGGCAGAGTCTCTCAGCAGTGAAGATGGGGAGAGGTTCACCACTCTCTGAAAGACGGTGTGGGAAAATAGTGCAACAATCTAAGAATAATGTTCCTCAACGTAAAACTACAAAGAATTAGTGGATTTCATCATCTGCAGTTCATAATATCATTAAAAGATTCATTAAAAACAGACACAATTCTGTCGTGGAAATCATTGCATGGGCTCAGTAACACTCGTGAAAACCATCGTCTGTGAACACAGTTCATCGCTGCGTCCACAAATGCAGGTTAAAACTCTCCAAAGAAGAAACCAGATAGAAACATGATCCAGAAACACCGCCACCTTCTCTGGACCGAGATCATTGAAGATGGACTGAGGTGAAGTGGAAAACTGTTCTGTGGTCTGATGGATCACAATCTGAGATTCTTTTGGAAATCATGGACGCTGCATCCTCCAGGTTAAAGAGGAGAGGGACCATCCAGCTTGTTATCAGCTTAGTTCTAAAGCCAGCATCTGTGATGGTACAGGGATGCATTAGTGCACATGGCATGGGTAGCTTGAACATCTGGAAGGAAGCATTAATGCTGAATGATATATTCAGGTTTTGGAGCAACATATGCTGCCATCCAGACAACGTCTCTTTCAGGGAAGGTCTTGTTTATTTCAGCAGAACAACGTCCAACCACATTCTGCACATATTCCAACAGCATGGTTCTCTAGTAGAAGAGTCCGCTGATAAACTGGCCTCCTGCAGTCCAGACCTGTCAATCATTGAAAACCTCTGGAGCATCATGACATGAAAAATACAACAAAGGAGACCCTGAACTGTTGAGCAGCTGAAATCCTCTATCAGGCAAGAATGGGACCACATTTCACTTTCAAAACTCCAGAAACTGGTCTTCTCAGTTCCCAAATGTTTACAGAGTGTTGTTAAAAGAAGTGATGCAACACAGTGGTAAACATGACCCTGTCACAACTTTAGTGAGACGTGTTGCTGCCATCAAATTTAAAATGAGAATATATTTTTCATAAAACAATAAAATGTTTCCATCTGTACATTTCATATGTTGTCTTTGATCTATTTTCAATTAAATATGGGTACACATAATTATGAAATTATTAATTTCTGTTTTTATTAACATTTTACAGCATCCCAACTTTTTGTGAAACAGGGTTGTACATTACATCCCCATTCGTCCACACACATTAGGGTTCCTCGACCGGGGATGCTGTTCTTTACTGAACGCTGTGTTGCTCCGTAGGAGCTCCAGCGTGTCGGGATCCACAG
>NW_027210770.1:525000-540000 GCF_029030835.1 Brachyistius frenatus | reverse complement strand
ACATTGTATCTAGGTGTGTCACATTGTATCTAGATGTGTCACATTGTACGGAGGTGTGTCACATTGTACGGAGGTGTGTCACATTGTACGGAGATGTGTCACATTGTATGTAGGTGTATCAAATTGTACCTAGGTGTGTCACATTGTATCTAGGTGTGACGCATTGTACCTGGATGTGTAACATTGTATCTAGGCATGTCATATTGTACCTAGGTGTGTCACATTGTATCTAGGTGTGTCACATTGTACCGAGGTGTGTCACATTGTATCTAGGTGTATCACATTGTATCTAGGTGTGTCACATTGTACCTAGGTGTGTCACATTGTATCTAGGTGTGTCACATTATACCTAGATGTGTCACATTGTACCAAGGTGTGTCACATTGTATCTAGGTGTGTAACATTGTACCTGGATGTGTAACATTGTATCTAGGTGTGCCACATTGTATCTAGATGTGTCACATTGTACGGAGGTGTGTCACATTGTATGTAGGTGTGTCACGTTGTATCTAGGTGTGTCACATTGTACCTAGGTGTGTCACATTGTATCTAGGTGTGTCACATTGTACCTAGGTGTGTCACATTGTACCAAGGTCTATCACATTGTACCTAGGTGTGTCACATTGTACCTAGGTGTGTCACATTGTACCTAGATGTGTCACATTGTACCTAGGTGTATCACATTGTACCTAGGTGTGTCACATTGTATCTAGGTGTGTCACATTGTACCTAGATGTGTCACATTGTACCTAGGTGTGTCACATTGTACCTAGGTGTGTCACATTGTACCTAGGTGTGTCACATTGTACCGAGGTGTGTCACATTGTATCTAGGTGTATCACATTGTATCTAGGTGTGTCACATTGTACCTAGGTGTGTCACATTGTATCTAGGTGTGTCACATTATACCTAGATGTGTCACATTGTACCAAGGTGTGTCACATTGTATCTAGGTGTGTACCTGGATGTGTAACATTGTATCTAGGTGTGCCACATTGTATCTAGATGTGTCACATTGTACCAAGGTGTGTCACATTGTATCTAGGTGTGTCACATTGTATTGTATCTAGGTGTGTCACATTGTATCTAGGTGTGTCACATTGTACGGAGTGTCACATTGTATCTAGGTGTGTCACATTGTACCTAGGTGTGTCACATTGTACCTAGGTGTGTCACATTGTATCTAGGTGTGTCACATTGTACCTAGGTGTGTCACATTGTACCTAGGTGTGTAACATTGTATCCTAGTGTGTCACATTGTACCATGTGTATCTAGGTGTGTCACATGTCACATTGTACCTAGGTGTGTCACATTGTATCTAGGTGTGTCACATTGTACCTAGGTGTGTCACATTGTACGGAGGTGTGTCACATTGTATCTAGGTGTGTCACATTGTACCTAGGTGTGTCACATTGTATCTAGGTGTGTCACATTATACCTAGATGTGTCACATTGTACCAAGGTGTGTCACATTGTATCTAGGTGTGTAACATTGTACCTAGATGTGTCACATTGTATCTAGGTGTGTCACATTGTACCTAGGTGTGTCACATTGTACGGAGGTGTGTCACATTGTATCTAGGTGTGTCACATTGTATCTAGGTGTGTCACATTGTACCTAGGTGTGTCACATTGTATCTAGGTGTGTCACATTGTACCTAGGTGTGTCACATTGTACCTAGGTGTGTCACATTGTATCTAGGTGTGTCACATTGTACCTAGGTGTGTCACATTGTATCTAGGTGTGTCACATTGTATCTAGGTGTGTCACATTGTACCTAGGTGTGTCACATTGTATCTAGGTGTGTCACATTGTACCTAGGTGTGTCACATTGTATCTAGGTGTGTCACATTATACCTAGATGTGTCACATTGTACCTAGGTGTGTCACATTGTATGTAGGTGTGTCACATTGTATCTAGGTGTGTCACATTGTACCTAGGTGTGTCACATTGTACGGAGGTGTGTCACATTGTATCTAGGTGTGTCACATTGTACCTAGGTGTGTCACATTGTACCTAGGTGTGTCACATTGTATCTTGGTGTGTCACATTGTATCTAGGTGTGTAACATTGTACCTAGATGTGTCACATTGTATCTAGGTGTAACATTGTACCTAGATGTGTCACATTGTATCTAGGTGTAACATTGTATCTAGATGTGTCACATTATATCTAGATGTGTCACATTGTATCTAGGTGTAACATTGTATCTAGATGTGTCACATTATATCTAGAGGTGTCTTCTATATTACAGACACAGACTGTTTATAAAGCTACGTCACTTTTCTCAAGTTTTTTTTTTTTTATAACTTTGAGCATCATGTTGGTTCTAAGTTCAGACAAAATTTCAGACCAAAAAAGAAAGTCTTAAGGTAGAAAATCATAGCAGTAAGTTGTTAAGAACAGGATAAGAAGAGGATAATGGGTCCATTTCACTTCAACAATGTGTAGAGGAAACAATGTGAAGCATTTTCCAGCCCTGACTCCTGTTCCAAGGTTAAAAAACATCACTGCATTTAAAGATGTTGTTCATATTTTCTCTGATGTTTACAACACACAGAGGATAAATACAGAATAAAAAATTAAAGTGTAACCATGACACATGAAAACATTTTACAGACAGCGGTGAGCTTCCTGCTGAGATCAGACTGCAGTGATTGAATGATGCTTTGTGTTGCAGCAAGGGGTGAGTGCAGGTCAAAACACCTGCACTCAGTGTTTTCTGTGTCAGTCTGTTTATAAGGCAGTGTTGTATCTCAAATTATTGTCCCCAATAGTTTTCCCCGAGTCCGTTGATAGAAGCAGTATTTAGGCATTTACCGGTTTTAGTTGATTTTTATTAAGCGTAGTTTACAAGATATCTTGGAGAGCCCAACATCAACCTGAGGTCTCTTTGTTGGAGTCTGACTTCCCCCTTTCCGGCACATACACTTATACTATAGGAAGAGGCGTTACCTAGGTTGTGGCGGGACATTTGCATAGTATGTTTGTCTCAGTACTTTTCCACTGTCCTCCGTTTGAACCACATCCCCCTTTTGAT
Organism: Brachyistius frenatus; assembly: GCF_029030835.1. Lineage (NCBI taxonomy): Eukaryota > Metazoa > Chordata > Actinopteri > Embiotocidae > Brachyistius > Brachyistius frenatus. Next base: position 536,957 of record NW_027210770.1, on the reverse strand, counting down.
CTGATAGTGAGTTGCACCCTACTGTGACCCCAACGTGTTAAGTTCCTGCATAAGCAATGTGTTCTACAATGCTTACAGTCAGTATGTATTTTGTGCTTCTGTGCTAGGATATGTTTACAACAATACAACACACATATATATATCATATCATATTACTTACATATAGGTCGTACCATCACTACCAATCCTAAGGTGTAGACAAAAGGCTGTGCATGTAAATGAGAGTGATACTGCTTGGCCAAACCAAAAGGTCACAGTAGGAGGTCTGCAACCTGTGGGGTCACATACAGTTGTTCTTTGAGGCATTATCAGATGGCTGTCTGGAGGACTCCAGGGGGTGAAGGAAGACAACCCCCACCTCCACCAACCAACAAAGAATACATCAATATACATGACTTTTAGTGGAAGACAACCCAAATTATATTGTATTAACATACAACATATGAGCCCTCATATGCACTAAGCAGATCTATATTCCACAGCAGCTTTCAGGAGACTACCACAGACACACACACACACACACACACACACACACACACACACACACACACACACACACACACACACACACACACACACACACACATTAGCTGACATGTCTATGCGTGATGCTCCCAGTGTGCGTTGCACTTTACACTGTACCACTTCATGCATGAAACAAACCCGGAGCTCTCAGAAGACCTCTAAGGAACTTTATCTTTCTGAGTCTCAGAGTCAGTGAGTTTTAACTGCTCCCACATAAACTACTCATGTTTCAGTGTTTCTCTCTGAGCTTCATAGTTCAGCTACAGTTATGGAATACATTAAAATTATCTTGACTAAAATATGACGTTTTTTTTTTTTATTATAACAGGCTTCTATTATCTTATCTAATGCGTTGCTTTAATGATAGTCTGTTGTGGTTGAATTGTTTTCAGTGTTGATTCAGTGTGAAGAGTCAAAGTCCCCTTGTATAACAGATTAATAATAAACTGTTTATCCTGTTCAGGGTCACCGGCTGGTTCAACATAACATACGGAGACATGAAGACACTTTGTGGTCAGACAGGAAGGAACAGAGCTGTTTCCACTGACGTCACATTCAAACATCACCATCAGTTCGTATCATCCGACACGCAGAGGCTTTAAAACTGCATCATAGATTGTAGTCAAACCGTCTCTTTAATGCTGAGTCAGTTCTAAACAGGACGACCCGGTTCTGTTTCCACACATCAGTCCGATTCTGCTGCTTCTCAACAAGAAAATAATCATCTTAAAAAATGTTCTGAACAACACAAAACACGTTTCATCAGTTCATCCACCCATGAATGTAACATTAGTGTGAAACAGTAAATACAGCAGGAACAATCTGTCGACCTGGTTATTAAGACCAAATTATTGGCTGTTAAATTGGATATTTTATGGTCTTCAGTTTAAGACCATAAAATATCCAGCTTGTTTCATGTTCCACGTCCTGTTTCATGAAGAGTCTGCAGCCCTGCTGTTCTCAGAGCTGTTCTTGTTCTTTCCCCTGAACCTGTTACAGTTCTGGTGAAGCTGGTTGTTCTTGTTCTGTTAATGTTCTGACTCAGAACCGACACCTGGACCTGCCAGTGTATGTAAGTCATTGTATCCCAACTCTACTCCACCTGTCAGGATGTCTCCTCTACCTGTCAGGATGTCCCTCCTGTCTTCGTGTCTCTGTGTCTCCGGTCCGTCTTCTCTCGTTGTGTCTGTTTAGTGGAAGCAGACTGAAGTCACGTTGACGTTTGGATCGAGACCTGTTAACAGAATGACAACACGTGTCAGTAGGTCATTCATTAAAAAAGAAGTTACCGTTCTGCTTGTTTTACCGACTAACCCTGTAAGGATGTCCCTCCACCTGTCAGGATGTCTCCTCCACCCATCAGGATGTCTCCAGTGTCTCCAATAAAGAAGTTACCGTCCTGCTTGTTTTATCGACTTGTGATGTGTGGTCGTCTCACCTCATCTTCCTCACTTCCTGTACCAGTTGTTGTGTTTCATCTCAGCCACCAGATGGCAGCACGTACACACTGATGTACTGCGTTGTTCACAGAGCTGTGTCCCTCTGTGTTCCTGCATTATACAGTAATGAAGTACAGGTGTACTGGAACACACACTCACTATTAGGTACACCTTCTCATGAAAGCAGATATCTAATCAGCCAATCACAGGGCAGAAACTCACTGTACTATAATGCATCGATAATAATGGTGTCATCCTGCATCACCTGAGTTTATTGTTGTTAATACGTTGAGCTGATAAAACTGTGAAGGACGAGTGGAGCTGCTGATGAGCCACACACACACACACACACACACACACACACACACACACACACACACACACACACACACACACACACACACACACACACACACACACACACACACACACACACACACACACACACACACACACACACACACACACACACACACACACACACACACACACACACACACACACACACACACACACACACACACACACACACACACACCTTGAAAAAACACAGGTGAACGACCACAACCATCCAAACAAGTTACAACAATATATCTTTATTTTAAGCTCCATGAACTACAGCCCAGTGTTGCATAGCTTTATTGTTTCTGTGTTCAGATGGATGACAGACTGTCTCAGTGTCTCCTCAGAGCTACAGGAGGACACTGCAGGATGTCCCATCAGAGAACAGGAAAAACACAAATGAGGGTCAGTTTGACTGACAACAGACAACAATGTTATTAAATAATATGAATTATTATACTTCAGGATTGCTTCTTTTAGCGTTCGACAAATCTTAGTTGAGGTACAATCTCCCTGGAAGAAGAGAAATCTCATTGGTTGATTATTAGTAGGAAGAATCAGACATCAGCTGTGGGTCAATTCAAGTCAACCACCTGTTAAAGCTGAAAAACAGGAAATGGAACATGTAGATGTGAATGGAAGGAAGTTATTATAACCACTTATCTATCAACACAAAATTAAAGTTTACAGGCTCGTTAAAGAGAAAGCGACAGCTGAGGTCAGCTGATGCAACATAGACCTTCTGTAAGACAACACTCCAATACGGATTATAATTAAATTAATGGCTAATAACTTCATTTCAATCATATGTAAATATAAAGAGTCAGCTCTTCCAAATCGCATACTAAAATCAAATCAAATAAAGTAAAAAGGAGTTTTCCTCTTACATGTAATGCTAATGTTTATTGTAATGAACCCATTGCAGTTAACTCACTGGTATCTATCAACACAACAATTTGACATTTTAAATTTACTTGGAAAACTTCAATTCATAGCAAAACACTGCAGACAGCTTTCATGGATCTACGTTTTACGACAGAAACAATCTTTAGGAAAGCTGTCCTCAGTATGTTCTGTGCATTTTGGACTCTTTGGACACAAAGAATTTTTCAGTATTGAAAGCAACACAAACTTAACTCGGTTCAGCTCTGTTTTATGTGACAGAGGCAGACGTCTGTATAAATAAAACCTCTGTGCTCTTCACCACAGAGAGGGCGAACTGACCCTTTAAATCAAGATGTTTTTACAACTCTAGGACCAAAGTAGCAGGTAACCAATCAGCTGATGCCGAGTCGGCATCTACAGTGACATCACGGGATGTTGAGGATGAATTATGATGATTTTATATATATATATACTTTAATGATGAATATATAAATACTGTGTTCAGAGGAAATAAAACTTCTCTCTATAATGTGACACACACACGCACACGCGCGCACACGCGCGCACACACACACACACACACACACACACACACACACACACACACACACACACACACACACACACACACACACACACACACAGTGCAGTTAACACTATAATATGCAGTGAATTGTGCAAACTGTTGTGACCAACACTGTTGTTTCGTACATTGTGCAAAGTTACAAACAAGTAAAGTGTGAGAAGGACAGCAGCCTTGTCTGCAGCTGAAGTCTGTCCCGTCTGTCCGTCCTGTCCTGTCCTGTCCTGTCTTTCCTGTCCTGTCCGTCCTGTCCCGTCCTGTCCAGGTACTTCTGAATGATGACATTGTTCAAAGTTACAAACATGTAAATAGTGAGAAGGGCAGCAGCTGTTTACAGTCTGCAGCTGAAGTCTGTCCCGTCCGTCCTGTCTGTCCTGTCCGTCCTGTCCAGGTACTTCTGATTGATGACTGCAGTCTCAGAGTTCACCTGTGGACACCATGATCAGTTCCACTCTGAGACTACTCCATGTTCCTCTGATGTTCGTCTTATGTTCGTCTGACAGTCTTTGGCTTCTCTGGTTCTGACAGAGTCTCATTAGTGTCTCCCCTGTCTGTCTCTTCTTGTTTCTGTTGGACAACCTTTGGTCATGATTGCCTCACATGTTCACTGGGACAGCTGCGTCCGGGCTCCTGGTCAGTGAGCTTTCCACAGAGGGTTGTGGTACACCCAGCCTTCACCCTACACACACACACACACACACACACACACACACACACACACACACACACACACACACACACACACACACACACACACACACACACACACACACACACACACACACAGAGAGAACAAAAGAGTCAACATTTTCCAAAACAGTCTCACTTTAAGGTCTGTTTTGTGGATTTTCTTGATGTTCTGGGAATTTCAATCAAATCACATGATCTTCATCATCAGAGGTGTCACATGACTCCAACATGGAGCTCAACACGTGATCAAGTTGCAGCACTTCACTCAGTGTATTCGTTGTTATATTATCCCTTTTATTATAGCCTCTTCAGAGACAAACGCCGTGACTGTTTTGTAATATTTAAAGTTTTTCAACCTTTGTCTCATCGTTTTACATAAATACAAATGAACAGATGGATTTTTATCTCATTAATGATTCCCTGATTAACATGCTAAATCAGTTTTATTGAACTGAGACTGTGACGTGCTGCTTTCTGTTGCTGTTATAAAACTGTATTTGACTTGACAGAACTCTAGTGGACCTCACGGTCGCTTTTGTCTCATCTTCTCCAGCAGAACTTTCATAAACATCAACCATATACCCCAAACTGTGGAGGACTTTTAGAGCGTCTCCTGGATGTGACGTGCAGTCTGACTCCTCACCTCTTTGATAAAGTATCTGGGTTTCCAGTCGGTTCTGGTGGCGGCTCTCTGTTTGGCCTCGCTGCGCTGCCTCTCCTCCAGACAGTGTTTGTGCTCTGTGGCAGTGTCCATGTTTCCCGCCTTCAGAGACACGGTGACATGCTGCCACAGACGTCTGGACACAGCAGAACAACAACCACAAGTGTTAACACCATCTCTGGGAAACTGACTGAACATATGAGATGTCACTCCTCATCTTCTATATATTAATGTTATATATTTATGTGTGCTCTATTATATATCTATATTTGGAGGAGCAACCAGCTGATCCTGTTTGAAACACAGCCAGGTAATGAAAGTGATACACTCAAACAAATGGCATATAAAACTGACATTTTATGATTACTTTTATAATAATAAAAATAAAATGTAAACAGGAAAAAGTCTTTTAATACATTCAGATCCGTGAGATTAGACTTAGGTCCCAGATCAGTTATCACCCACATAGTGAGAGACACCAGTCAGTCAGTTGTTAATGAACTTGTGCGCACCTGAACGTGTGACAACACAGCGGTTTCTGAGAAATAGGAAATACACGTGAAATACTATTAAATGAAAAACATTAAAGTGATTTTTTTATTTTCAGACTCATCCTCTGGTTCAAATTTGAAACATCTGAAGCTGAAGATCAAATTTCACTTTGTTGTGAACTTTTTTACTTTTGGAAACGTGAGCTGTTTGGATTTACCTGATTTTCTATTTGAATCCGTAATAAAATGTGATCTGATCTTCATCTGATTCACAAATGGACAAACAGTAACGCTCTTTTGCTCCTGGTTTGTTTTTATAGTTATAAGTGCAATCACACATTTAAGACAAAATATTTTTGTAGATAAAAAGTTCCTCTCACTGCTGCACCCTCCTATACAGAGTAGTACTCACAGTGGTCTACGACATGAATCTGTATCCCTCAGACCTTTAGAGGCTCCAAAACTCTAATGTTTATCTGTTAAAAGGTAAAAAGAAAATTCTGCACTAACTGAACATGTGAAGTTACCACATGTATGTCCCGTGAGCATGTGGTCAGATCCCGAATATGTGAATCTAATCTAAACTGATTGTAGAGATCTTCTGTGTTTAGGGTTCAACAGGTGTGTGTGAAGCATTGTCTGTTGTCATGGCAACGACTTTGTGTTCTATCAGAATCAGATTTATTGGACAAATTCTCTCAAAGTCTTCACTACAGATATTATAAGACCTCCTTGGGTCATTTACTGTCTTTTAGCTTTAGTCTGAGTCCAATAATCCATCTGGATGAGTCACTGTGACTCACCTGACAGGTGAACTGATCACTAACTGAATTTAACTAGTTGGTGAACAACATTTGAGAGAAAAACACATTTTGTGTACATCAACAAGACTGAGATCTTTTAACTCCAACTGCCAAGTACAGTGAAAACAAAGTGTTGTGTTGATATTTGTGATATTTAATATACAGAGAGTGTGCGTTTGACAGCGTTTCTCCCGGACTGCGCTGCACTGACCTCGACTCGTCCTCGCCCTGCTTCTCCAGTGGCCGGGTCTTCTTCCTGATGACGGGCAGTCTGGACGTGTCGATCACCTTGTTGTCTCCGTTGTTGTAGGAGAACTCCAGCAGACCGTTCCACTCGCCCTGGGCCTTACACACTACGTTCCCCGTCTGGTTGTGCTTCACCTCCGCTGTTATCCTGAGGAACCAACATCCACCGACAAACATGTACAACACGGTTGATGAACCACATTTAACTGTTTCCAGGTGAATCAGTTCATTTCCTGCTGGCAGGTGTTTGTTGTTACGGAAAACAGAACTTAAAGCCTTCTGAGTCCAGTGAGTCAAAGTCACTATCAAATCTACACAGATTAACCTTCTCTGACTTTCAATCTCTGGATGAGTTAATGGACCCAGTAAATAGTGATCTCACCGTTGTTAAAATAGTCTGAATCCTTTAAAGAGCATCACATTTTAGCGCCACACTTCCACAACATTGTTGTTGAAGCAGAAATATCATTATTATAAAGAGCAGTTTTCTCTTTATGAATCGACTCAGCTGTGACCTTCATGACATATTAATGTTAATTGACATCAACCATGTTCTAATATTAGTTAGTACTTAACTTAATATGTAAGCCCTTAATAAATGTACACAAGACATTTGTTAACAGTTACTTAACTGTCATTAGTAGATTAGTTATTATTTGTTATTGCTTTTTAATGTATGCTAAATACATTTTTGTATGTATAAATTCATATCTTCATTAACATAAAAATTATCAGTAAAATATGACTTGACTGTTAATTAACTGTTAGTTATTTCCTATTACTGCATTAACTAATGATAGTTAATGTTTCATTTTTGTGAAGTGTTGCAACAATGGCAGAACAAAAACAACACACAGCTGCTGAGTTTCAGGAGACGGAGAATCCAGAGAGTCCATCTATCTACATCCTGTTCTGGAAACACATGATGCAAATATGTTTCTGAAATGAACTGTAATTTATAGTAATTTATTGTATCTAGCTTGGAGAACATTGCTCATTTCCAGCTGACTATCACGTTACACAACAGTTCACTGAAATGTCTTCGTCACCACTGATCAGCGCCTCCTTCCCAAGACAACCTTTTTCCGTCCCACTTTGTGAAAATGCAATACAAGAGCCCGTCGCTCTCCACCCACCTGTGCACTTTCCCTCCATAGAAGGGTTTAGTGTGGAAGGTGACCCCAGCAGAGTACCCACTCTTGGCACAGTTGATGGTGACCTTTCCTCCCAGCTCCACCCACGGTACAGTCAGGATGGAGCGGGCGTAGGCACAAGGTAGAGTGAACACGTACTCCTCATCATGCTCCAACAGGTACAGCACACCTGGGAGGGAACATGTGGAGGAGAGGGTGATTAAACAGAGACAGATGTACCCTGGTACAGTCAGTAATACAGTCTGTTATAATTACTGCTGCAAGTTACAGAGCTGATGAGGTCAGAGCAATAATATCACTCTTTAGTAACTGTGACTGTGCTGTCGATTGTCTTATTCAGACCCCAGAGAGGAGAGACGATTCACAGCACCTCCTCATAACCGTTCAACACCAGCGACACATCATGACCACGTGTTCTGCAGCTGCCCGTGACTCCTGCAACGTTGGCAGAAAATTAAAACGATCACAGAAAAGGTATCAAAAGCAACAGTTTCCTTCTGTTTTGAGACCTCGTGAGAGACCGGACGCTGTCCAGGGTCCTGAAAACAGATATATGTTTAACATCTTACTGACAGCAAGTAAGAAAGCTCTCACCAGAAAATGGATGACAACAGAAACTCCCACAGTTAATGTGATCCACCATATTTCTGTGATGGAGAAACTAACTTTTGTTTTAAGACTTCAAAAATAGCTGTTGGAAATCTTGGATTGACTTTGCATTCTCATGTAGAACAGATTTAAAATCTTTTAGCTGCTTCTCTGTCCAATGTTCATACTTAAAGAATTTGGCATTATACTTAAAAAAATAAAAATAAAATAAAAAAAAAAAAATATATATATATATATATATATATATATATATAATATATTACTTACAGTGTGTACTTTTAAGTTATTTTACTTAATTATTTTCACCCTTGTCAAAATGGGAACATCATGTAAACATGGTTTACAGGACAATGTTTCAGGTCTGTTCCAAATAATAATTTAAATTTAATAAAACAAACACCAGAGACATAAAAAAAAACAACATACCAAACATTCATCACATTCACGAACAAAGACCTCCCACAGATGACAGATTTCTATTCATTCGGCCGTGTGATGTAATAATCTCTGTTTCTGGTAAAAGTAGTGATTCATATCATACATCTGCTGGACAGATTACCATGACAACAATAAATCCTACTGAGTCTGGTGATCTGTGCAGTCAGCAGGATTCATTCACTTCTGGTTTACAACATTCAAGGTGAACAGCTGGAGCTGAGCAGGTACGCTGAGATTCAGTATTTAAATCCCTTTATGGCTTTGAGTTTGCCTCCCCCCGCGGACCTACACATCCCCATCTGCCTCCATGCAGATGATCTAAAGCTTTTTAAAGGGACGTGCATGTTTCAGAGTCTCGAGCTGATGTGGTGAAAACAGAGCAGAGTCTGAAACACTGCAACTGGCAACAGCTCATCACGCAGGATTTTGTCAGATTACACAGCACAGTTGTAAAGACTCAGAGGGAGGAGGCGTCACAAACAGGTGGCTTCAATTAAAGCTGCGTTTACAGTGATCAAACAGAGTTTAGTCCACGTCAGCAAGCAGCTAACAGCTAACGGTTCTTGCAGCGCCTGAGCTAAGATCCACATGGAGGTAACAGAGCGTCGCTGTCAAACTAATGTTGTAGGAAGTTCACACATTTAGCACACAGAAGTTCTCACTGCCACAAACACAACAGCTGTTTGTTATGTAAAGAGCGGTCAGTGCAGGACAGTTGTTCAACTGAAGGTCGCACAACTGTTCAATCAGCTCTGCTCTGAACAAACAGGACTTCATCTCCGACAGACACAAAATCACTGTCTGAAAAATCACAGAATATGACACCGGTCAATAGGAACAAAAGATAAATCAAAAACAAAGTGGGTACTGCATGTCTGTATTTGTGTCTGATAGTACGCACACACACACACACACACACACACACACACACACACACACACACACACACACACACACACACACACACACACACACACACACACACACACACACACACAGCAGCTGCAGACTATCAGTGATATTCGCACCAGTTAGCAGCGTGTCCCTAAGACGGAGACATGTGGTTCTCCTGCAGTAAGTGAACACATGAATGTGAACATGAGCAGACTGGAGGTAATGATGTCACGCAAACAACAACAGAACAACAAATAACTCCAACAACAAGAAAACTTTAAGAGAAAGTCGGTGAACATCAGCAGACTGAATGTTCATTTTTAATCATCAGTATCGTAATAATTATAATAATCAGGTAAATGCTGTCATTCATTCTGTGCAGTGCAGTTAAGTGCTTTGCAGTGACTTGCAGTGCAGTGATTTGCAGTGCAGTGCAGTGATTTGCAAGGTTTTGTAGTGCTGTGCTTTGCCTGACAATAAAACACCAAACATGTGACCAACATGTAAACTCTTTGTTTGTACCACTGTTTCCCCTCCTCGGGCTCGGACCCCTCTTACCTTCCCCGACCATGGACACCCCCACAGACATGCCCATGAACTTGCTCCTGGTCCAGACGTGCGTGTTGACACACATCCTCTTCTCCTGGCACTCGCAGTAGAAGCCGGACACGGGAGGGTGGTGGGACACCTGCTCTGCCACGAAGCGAACACGGTAACAGTCTTTGTGTGACGACCCGGCAACAGAAGAAGATGCTACAGGAGCTGCGTTTGGACCGGCGCAGCTGGTAGTCCTGAGGGGTCGGACACAGTCCCGGGGAACGTACCAGGAACAGTGGAAGTTCTCCCCCAGGACGGGGTTGTAGGGCTTCTTGGCCACAGCACCCTTGCGGCCCTCGTGAAATGCGGTCAGATAGTACTCAACGAAGTGGATGATGCGCTCCTCTGCTGTGCAGCCAGACGTGATGGACAGGAACATGTCGGGGTGAGCCATGAAGTTAGCATACATCTCCAACAGGGAGCGCTTCTCCAAGATGAAGGTCGGCAGCACCACCTGGAGAGAGGACAGAGATCACAGAGATGACAGGAACTTCAACAACAAGGTGGGACAATCTGTGATCACTGGGAGGCCTTTTATCTGGACTCTAAAACAATCACAGCTTCTAATAATAATATTCATATGAAACAGGTTCAGCTGAGCCTGATGAAATATTACCCCGCCTTGATTACATGTTTTATTTAGACAATAAGGAACAACAACATGAATAAGCAGCTGACTCAGCAGGAACATTTTACCAACCAGCAAAGATGAAAAATGATCAGACGCACAGGATCAGTGCTACAATGGATCAGCCGGAGGGACGCATACTCTACATTATACAGAGCTGTGATTGGTTCAGTCACTGTCAGACAAATTGCTTTCTAACTCTGATCCTTAACCTTCCCACAACGTAACAACCAATCACAGGAGGAGCGTCCCTCCCACTGATCCAATGAACCACAAGCTGAGATACAGATAAAAAGAAAGGAGAGACATGAGTCTGTCTCTCTTTTTCACACACACACACAGACAGACAGACACACACACACACACACACACACACACACACACACACACACACACACACACACACACACACACACACACACACACACACACACACACACACACACACACACACACCATAAATGTGTGTGTGTGTGTGTGTGTGTGTGTGTGTGTGTGTGTGTGTGTGTGTGTGTGTGTGTGTGTGTGTGTGTGTGTGTGTGTGTGTGTGTGTGTGTGTGTGTGTGTGTGTGCCGTAATAGAATCACTAGTAGTGATCACTCTGTTTCCTGTCATTATGTTCATCCATCTGACGGGTTGAGGGGAACCAGCTGAACTGCAGGTCCACGCACAGATTTAACCGTCTGCAGCAGAACCATTGGTGTCATATCGGGTTGTGATGGACATGATGAAATCCTCTATCAGACATCAGATCACATGAAGTCCACAGTTGAACTCGATGTTTCAGTGACGGTCACAATGAAAACATTGATCGCTCTCATGCTACAGCATCACAGTCAATAAGGCACATGCAGGAAGAGAGGGTGAGAAATGGTTGTTGGGGGAGGGGGGGCACACTCCTCTATGATGGAGGCAGAACCGGAGTCTTACCTGGGTCAGGTCCATGCCCAGTTTGAGCTGGGACAGGAGGTG